>NC_036462.1:10774537-11077567 GCF_002775205.1 Xiphophorus maculatus | reverse complement strand
CACCAAGGGTTGCAGAGTAGGATGAAATCTCCCACCACAAAACTCTTCCGGACATCTTGAGTGAACACATACAGCTGAAATTTGTAGCATCCCACTGGGGCAGAAGCAGGAGAGGAGACGGTGATGGAGAGTTCCTGGTGGTTCAGGTTGCTTGGGTCGATGTAGGCGTTCCAGCGGGTGGATGGGTGCTTTTCGGAGAAAGTGACTGGCATCACTGCGTAAAGACGACCTAAGAAAGAAAAAGTAAAAAATAATGATAAATAAAAGCACAGAAAGATTTTTTTTTTAATGTTTTTACCAACTTGTTGCAAAAGCAGATTTTTACTCAGTGTCTATAATATAAGTCTAGTAATACCTAGTGTAACTTTAATCCTCAGAGAATCCGTCTGGGGGTTGAAGAGTCGACCCTTTAGCTTGACGCTGATATTAAATGGGGTCCCTCTTCGCACCACCAGTCCTTTAGAGTTTCTGAAGCCATCCGTCCTGTGTCGCTCCAGGTTTTCAGACAGTTCCAGGTTGACATGCTGAATGCCAAAGTCTGCAACAAAAACCACAAAAGTCAGTTAATGACCACCATAAATGAAGACTGAAAACAGAAATAAAAGAGAAATAGTGAGAGAGCTTTTTTTTCAGACAAATCTCACCTTCCATGTGTCTGTTTGTCTCGAAACAATGCAATGTGCTGCTGCAGAGGCTTTCTCCCATTATATAGACCTTAGCTCCTCCCTTGGCCAGAAATGTCTTGGATACATTAAGAAAGGGCGCTGGTTTTCCTTGATTGTTGCTAAGGCTTTCAGGTCATGCAGTACCAAAAACAAGCCACAACATGACACTCCCCTTTGCGCAGTTGTGTGCCATTTTTACAGTTTCACTTTGCAAAATACACAGACTCACCCATCTGACAAAAGAACATTGAGCTACGTTAGTAGTTTGGCTCGTGTGAAATGTTTCCGAAGGTTACAGTACACTGAGACTTAAGGAAAAGGAGTTTGTGTTAAGTGAAGAGAACCAAACATCTTTAATTTATTTTACTTTTTTTAGGTTTGTGAAGTCTTCTTATGCACATTTACATACCTGTTGACACCATAGGTGTGCTATTTTTGAGACGTGTTTAATATAATGATATAAAAATTGAAGGTCTGATGATAATTTGTGAAATATACCAATGCTTCCAAAAAATGATTAAAACTGATTTTTTCTATTACAGAATCCACTTTTGGTGCAGCAATAAACTGCTTTAATCTGGATCTTAAAACATTAAACATAAATAAACATGATCATTTAAATTAGGATTTTTTTTATTATTATGTTTTTGTTTATGGTATGTAGTTTAAAAATTTAGAAAGACCAATTAAGCTGACAGTCATGTTCTTACACTGTGAGAGGAAGCAGGAGTACCCAGAGAGAACCCCTGTACACACAGAAAGGACATGCAAACTCTAAGAAGAAAGACTTCAAACCCAGGACTTTGTTACGGCAAGGCAACAGTGCTACCAACTGTTTCACCATGCAGTCTTTATTTACATATTTGCTGCAAGATAATTCAGTATTGTAATGATTTGGTACATTATCTGTAGAGAATAAAGAGATGGGTAAACTCTGTTAGCATGTGAATTCCACCCAAACATGGAAAAAAAAGGGAGACACACTGCAGACATTGACTTTAAGCAAACAAATGTTGCCTAAATGAAATATACTTGACAGATTTGCTAATCGTTTTACCATGAGCTAAAAATTAATTAAAACTCATTTTTGCTGATTAGTTTAGACAGATTGCTCTCAATAGACTCTTCCAATCAATAAGATGTTTTCTGAATTTCTTTTAAGGGAAACGGCAGCATTCTGCACCACCATGCTCCACACTTTAGTGTCCTGGGATTTAAAGTCTCACATTGACTCCTTCTGCAAACTTTACACAGCTCTTTGTCAATGCCATGTATAATTTTGACCTTGTGGGGATTAGAGAAAATTTAAAATGAATTCAAACTTGCGAACTCAGTTCCAGTTTTTAAAAATCTAAAGTGTAAGTTATTATGACCGTCCTGCCCATTTAGTGTACTTTAGTGGTTAATTTTAGATATCCATTGCAAACCGGATGTACAATACAAAGTCAGTCATGCATACTCAGTATTTTCTTAACTCTTATGGTGCTATCAACACAATCTTTAGAGAGGAAAATATCATGTAAGGACATTGCTTAACACAAGCGTGGGAGTATGATTATAGGTAATTGTTCAGTGACGCCTATGACTACCCTCCATAAAAAACACAAAAAAGTAAAACTGGTTTTACAAGTTTAATTCATGAGATGCAGTTGGTACTGATAATCACACATTGAGAGGGTGGGATGCATTTTTGAACAATGAGTGTCAACTCAAAGTCATGCCATTCTTATGTCTCAATATCACCTTACTGTGACATGAAACATAGTGTTACAATTGACGGGCGCATTGGATGTGAATTTGCCCCCAAATATGGAGCTACAGATGACTGGATGTTTTAACTTAAGGAATGTCTACTTGAACGATGAAATAATATTGTAGAAAAAATGGAATTCTGATTAGATCGCAAATGAGATGCTAGACTTTTGTAGGCTAATTTGAAATGTCTCGGTCACATACACATATACTTTTTCTTAATAACTGCTCAAAATATCTGATCTCATTTCATATAATTGAGTTTTCTTTTTTATATATTCAACGGGTAAAATGAGGCAAACTGTTTTTATTACTTGCTTTGATTTAGTTTTATCAAAACTGTGTTTTTTGTTTGTATTTTTATTTTGATCAATTTTAACTTTTACAGAAAGCAAATTTTCAATTAATCAATCAAGTTTATTTGTATAGCACATACAACAAAACTGTTCAAAGTGCTTTATATGAGAAAAAACACAAAAATCAAAGGAGGTTCGTCTAGATTTTAAGGAACTCAGTGTTTTGGTTGTTTTACAACTTTCTGGACGTTTGTTCCAAATTTGTGGTGGATAAGCTGAATGCTGCTTCTCCATGTTTGGCTCTGGTTCTGGGATACGCAGAGCAGACCAGAACCAGAACCAGAAGACCAGAGTGGTCTTAATGTATCGTGCTGCTAAGCTGTTCAGTGACTCATAAACTAACAACAGTATTTTAAAGAGCTACAATGAGTTAGTGTAATGTCATAAGTCATTTTAATGTCACAAGTATTTTTTTCTATTTTAACAAAACCTCGAAGATCTGATAGCACTGATAGAACTGCTAACATTTGATATATGCATTTCTAGGTCAAAAACATCAACCTAACTAAACTGACACAGGTGAGCAGAATAATCCTAATGGTAAAATTGTACATGCCGTCCCGTCTGTCAGACACATCGTACAAGTTCTGTGTCAAACACAAGGAACGATACAATCTCACGCTCTGCTGACGTCAGTGTCACTATTAGTATTGCCAGCCAAACCACAACAACCCGTGACACAAAATTTGATTGAGACATGAAGTTCCAAATTCCTCTGATGACTTGGACATGTTCCCTGTGTTCAATGAAAAGACAAGTTTAACTGCTGACGCAATCTTCAATGTAGCGGCAAACTATTTTTGAATCAGTGATCAGGTTGTAAAAGGAGATGCAACAGTTTCCAGAATGTACTCGTGTCCTACACAACAAGTGTTTTCTTCCAAAAGAAGCATCCAAGTCGCACTAAAATCTCACAAAACTTTGCTGAAGAACGTGATGCTAAACGCTACACAGACTGCATTTGTACAATCTGAGGATTCCAAAGTCTTTTATACCACATTCAGCCACATTATGCGGATGTTTAATCAAACATCCACATACTGATGGTGGTTAGCTAAAGACAAAACAGCAAACTGGAAGTTTTTGGTCATGATTCCAGAAGTTAAGTAAGGCGCAGAAACAGAACTGAGAATCGCTGAATAGAAATATTTAAGGCAGTTTAGATGGAACTGATTTTGATGAAATTATGAGCATTCTCGTTCTTTTTCACTAAAAATTTTCAGGTGTCCATTAGGAAGATGAAGTTGGAGATAAATTCTTTTTTCACCCAATACATCAATTCCAAAAGTTCATTAATAAATGATGTAGCACCTTTTCATAGACGGATGTCATCGATTCCTCTACAAAAGGGAGCCAAGTAAAATATACAGTAGTGTACAATACAAGAAACACAATATTCATGAATTCATGAATCTTAGAAACCCATAGAACTTCTTGGAAAAAAATGCCTCTAGGTGTGTGTTAATTGTATCCACTGAGTCCAAACTTATGAGGGAAATAAGGGATGTAATTTCCCCAGTCTGGGTGAAAAATCAGTCACATCCAGTCCTGCAAAGAGTGTGAAACAGGATCTGATTCAATAACCTACGACTGTGGCTGAACTTTATAGTCACTTCAAAATGGGTGTTTGAGTTCCTTTGTTGACTTAGTCAGTAGTCTAACAGCAGAGACAAGCCAGTCCCCTTCATATTATATCAGCTAAACAGACCATAACAGTATCATAATCATAATAACATATGATTACATAATCAAATGAGTTATCTCAAGTTTAATTGTTAAGTCTAATATCAGACATGACAGTCTGGGACAAGTGTTAGCTATGTCTGAGTTTAGCTGCAAGCAGTTGTTACTATCAATAGAAGAAGGTTTTAGGAAGATAATTACTATTTGCACATTTTAAAATGCACTATTTGCACTTCTTTTTTTAACCAATGATACTTTAAGGCTGGATACATGACAGAGTGGTTAGTGCAAGGCTGCAAAAACAATTATCCAGGCTTTTAGAGATAAATACAGAACAGGTTTTGCTGAAACAGGATGTTTTTTTTTTCACCCCTCATTAAATACTGTACAACCGTGACACACCTTCAGGCACTAGACAAATCTGTTCAGTAAGTGTGTTCCAATGCACACCCATTTTTTGAATGCTGCCTGCAGGAGTTCACAGTCGTTGGGAACATTTGGTATTATGAGGGCTTGTTTATGTCTAAACATCATGAGAATCATGGAAAATGTGGGTTTATCAAATTGAAATTTAAATATCCTTTCACTCTTTGCACAATGTCTAATGTATATATATATATATTTATACTTGTATTGTTACATATATATGTAAAAAGGCAAGTACTTAGTTCAACTCAATAAAATACTGTACATAAACTTCAGAGAATTTAAAATATACAACAATCACATTACACAATATCATATATAGCAACACAATGAAATAACACTTTAAAATGAATTCCACATCCCAGGCTCCCTAAAGGCACTTAGATAAAAACTTCTTTAAGTAGTGCGAGCTGATGGACCTGTGGGGTTTCTTACGAGGCATCATTCATGGTGAACAAATTGTTCCTCGAGTCAGAATACAAAATCAAACCACCACTTGGAGAGAACCTCCATCTTGTCATATCAATAGGAGTTTGAATATCCAAACACAGACATTTTCTTTGCAAAAAAAGTAAGAACCTCACAGGATCAAGATAAGTTCTTCAATGAAAACTTTGTGGTATCACTTTAGAGACCTGAAATAAGCAGCAGAAAATAGCTTGAAGACCTTTAGTTATAAATTAGGTGTATTGATATTTGACCAAAATATCCTAAATTGTCAGAAGCTGCAAAAATTTTATTGCACAAATACATGCTTTATGTGTAAAAGTTAAAGCACAGATCATTTCAGAATTAGTGTTTTTATGGTCCTTAAAATGGCATTTAAACATCATTTTGGTTTTATCCCATTGAACATATTGTGTGTCTTTCATCAATTTAGTTTTCACTGATTTTTAAAATAAACCCCATTTGTTTATTTTCAATAAATAAATGGGGTCATCCATTTGTGATTGAGTCAGGTTATTTAATTATCATTTTAGCAGGTTGTTGAATTTCAGTACAATACACTGTATATTACAGAGTATTGTGTATGTGTAATACTTTGTATTTTACTCATAAATCTTTTATCAAACATGTTATTCCTAAAACTTAACAAATAACCAACGATCATAAATGAATATATTTCTTTTATTATTGAAATTTAAAAATTAAACATATTCTGGACTTAGACAAAACTTCCCCAAAAATATCATACAAGGTACAGTGTGAACAGAAAATGAACGTAGTGCTTTGCAATCATGATCAAATTCCACAGATATCACAAAATAAAGTAAAAATGGTTAATTAATGTCATAGTACAGTGTCATATCAAGAGTTAAAAATGCAACCATTAACAAGAAAAGTTTGATTATTAAAAAAATATTTATTCAATCATTATCAGAAAGACTAAAGAAATCAGTAAAGTGTCATTTCTAAGATCCAGCAATCCTTGGCTTATTATAAACAAGGAAGTCTGAGATGTCATGCCACACATTGCTGTCATGATAAAGATAATTCATGGAGGACTGAAGGGAGGGTTGAAGGGTGTGGGGGTAATACTCAAACAACCACAACACGATTCCCCACACCAGCGTGGCAAAGAGTGGGAAAGGGTCTTGTTTGGGCGCAGGGATGAATCCTTTTTCGACAGCCAGTCGAGATAAGGCGAATAGGATTCTGGACAGCAGGTACATGTTGATCTGAAGTGATAACATAAAAAAATAAGAAACTGTTAAAACACGGGAAATCAATTGGCCCCAGGAAACGGATAAAATCGGTAACTTTAACAGATGGGGAAAGAGATAAGAGAATCAAGTCAAAGTTTGGTCTATGTCAGTACAATCATGAGTGAGCTGGGTGCATCCCACTGGGCTTAGGACATAGGAAGTAGGTTTTCTAATCTGTACATATTCTAGTCAGATTGTCGAGACGTCCAAGATGCACAGAGATGGACTAATGGTCAGATCTTAACATTTTATGGTAAGTATCATTAGAATTAGTAACTATGATTTTTTTAGGACTTGTGTTTGTTAGTAAAAAGAGTAAATATGTTTTTTCTCCCTCATAAACAGACTTAAATATATTTTTCCTCTCCAAGTCTAAAGTTGGAACATATTCTGTTGGTATTTGTACATAGATTTTTCATTTTTGAACAAGCTTTATGAACCCAAACAGGTGAACACAGAACGGCAGCTAAGGAAACTTTTATTAGCAGTTTTTAACAATTTTATTCCCCCCAGACACTCCTGACCTACAAAGCATCATACTCTACCTGACTGTTAATATTGTTGTTGTCTCCAAACACCAGCCATCCTCCAACACAGGCAGCGAGGAAGGAGTGGGACTGGAGACTCTTTCCTTGGATCTTCTGCTGTAAGACTTGCAGTCCTTTGTATGTGAACACAAAGCAGGCCAGGTTCCTGGAGTGGGTGTATGTGGCTTTCAAAATGGCTCGAAGTTTGTCTTTTAAACTACAATGGGAATAAATTCAATGTGTTCACATCCAAAATAGACAACGTTGTAAGTAATTGAAGTAAATGTTCACATCGGTGACTGACCTGCCACTTCTAAACAGAAATGTCATGACCAGGGCATGTGGTGCTCTGATCTTTGCTCCATACCTAAAACAAACATGATTCACTCAGTTAAAACACACCTGATTTTAAGTGAAATAACAGTAACTACTACTGCAAACCTAATTTATTATCTTCGACTCAGTATGAGCTGAATGGCTTGATGACTAAACGCAGTTAGGACTGCAGCTATACTGCAGCTGTATAACTAACGCGGCTAAGCTAACTAGCTGCTTGTGTTTTACTCACACAGCTCCGTTCCTGAATCCCTTCACAACAGCCAAGGCGGCTTTGTATTTCTCCTGTTGTAAAAGGTTATTGATCGTGTACAGGACAGTTCTTATCAGGTCAGGATCTGCCATGACTTTCAATCGAACCGAGAGGGGACACAAATAAAGGTTGCGACTCATGTGTCACACATAAAATCGACCCCAGCCATGGCCAAACTACTGGTTCCTGAGTCACTCCTTTCTGAACGACTTAACTTTGTGTAATCTTTTAAATGAGCTCAAATAATGATGATGATTTGTCGTTTAAATAAACGCAAATCAAATTGATTTCCATGGCAAATTTTACATTTAATTTCAACTTACGACAGTCCAAAAACTGTCAGGTTAATTGGTTTCTCTAAATCACAGGTGCCAAACTCCAGTCCTCAAGGGTCGCTGTCCTGCTGTTTTTAGATGTGCCACAGGTGCAAAACACTGGAATCAAATGGCTTAATTACCTCCTCCTTGTGTAGATAAGTTCTCCAGAGCCTTGCTAATGACCTAATTATTGTATTCAGGTGTGGTGCATTAGAGGCACATCTAAAAGTTGCAGTCCAAAAACATGACTATCAGGTTAATTGGGTTCTCTAAGTTGTCCTTAATCTTTTCAGTATGTTGACATTCCTGTATTAACAATCAATTTTATTTTGTTCCAATCTATATAATATTCAAATTTTCTGCAAAACAGAACTTTGGGAATAATTAGCTGCAAGGTAAAAATCTGTGAGATTCACCTTTTGAATTGAATGAAGGTCAAACATCAAGTCAGTTAAGCGCTGCGTAGGACATCGTAGGAGGAGAAAGAAGAGAGATGTTAACAAGAAAGTAATGATCCCACTTTTAGCATTTTAATAATTTTACTGATCATTTGTTTTTATTAATCAGTTCTGGTCAACAGCACATTCAATTCATGTTATTGATAAATAGAATTAACCCACTGACTTTCACTTATCAAAAAGTTATAGATAAGAAATAAATAGTGATTACACAACTGACAGTGGATTACAACAATCCTGTCATTACAACTCTGATACACGTTTGCATATTTCTACAGATTTCTGTCCCATGATTTGGAACACAGTGGTGATCAGAGAGACAAGTAGCAAAATCAACCAGCTTTGTGTTTACAGCACGGGTAAACATTATATTAAACACTAGCTAGTTGTGGGTTGTGGTTGGACTGATTCACATCCATCACAAAAAAATGTTAAATAATTAGAAGAAATGGATACAATAAGTAATCATTAAGAGGTAAACAAAGGAAAACTAATTTTTGAATGTAGATAAAGCATAGTAAAAAAATAACTATAATGAACTATGGCTTATGGGAGTAAATTCACACTTCAAATCCAAGAATCTTATTTGTTTTTAATGAGTGATCTTAAAGGGAAACAGCAGATAGATATTTTTTTTGATTTTTTAAGTAGAACACACATTACAATCACAGTCTTCAATTTGCAGCACAACCCCAATGTAAAGCTAGGAGGGTTCCTAATAATGACATTACTACATAATTATTTTAAATCAGTCTGAAACTATGTGTAAAGCTGCTTACTGCTTGTTTTCCCTTCACAGTAAATGTGAGATGTGTGCCACAATCTTAAAATAGAAAATTGTTAGAAACATTTGGAAAAAAAGAAAATCCAGTGAACCCCAAACAGTAACACCAGTAGCAGTTTTAAATGATAAAATAAAAACAGGGTTATATTCAGATTCATTGACAAAACACCTTTTTTTTCAGTTTTTATAATTATCTTTTTATATATTTGGAAAAATAAAAGCTGAAAGTTGAAGTACAACTTAAAGTACAACACCTTGCACAATTATTGGCACCCCTTGAAAGCATGTAAAAAGAAAAAGAAAGTTGCACCATTTATTTTTAGCAGTAGTATAATCTCACACAGATCACAGTAATTTCAAGAGTGTTTTTTTAATCATTATTCTAGATGAGTAGCTATTTTCTTTCCAGCTTTCCTGATTTATAAATCTAATTTCTACCTTAATTAAACTGTATGGTCTCTTACCTTCGCCACTTTTGAAGATCAGACTTTAGTGTTACAACATAATTATCCTCTTGGTAAACATGAAGTCATTGATGATTAGATACCAACTGTGGCACTGAAGATCTTATTAAAACTTGTTATATCCCCCCCAATACATTTACTAAATGTTCTGAAATTAAAAACTAGATTTTCCAAAAGTATTTCAGTCAGAATGCTAGTGCAATTTTATTTTATCCCCCCCACCCCCCCGACATCTTTACAAGGGGTGGCAATATTCATGAGGATGCAGTAGATGCTATTGTGAAATTTGGAGAACATTGACATTTAAAGGTTCACAATTTTACTAATTACCTTTCTATATAGCCTTGTTCTAGCAAAAGTCTTTAATTATAATGTAGAAATCTGAGCAACTCACACCCTATAAAACTAGGGTTCTGTGAAACTAAGTTTTCTTCACTTCTTGGGCAATCCAGATGTATTGATGGATGAGCTTTTTTATACTCACTAAGTGTATTTGTAGTTGAAACCAGATATTTATTCTCAGATGTATGAATTTAAATCAAATTAAACTCCTCTTGTTTTAGGATAAAAATAAGATTACCACTTTTTTATTTGCAAAATCAAGTATATTAAAATGTTTAAAATAAATTTTTATTAAGGCCTTCAAATTCAGCAGTTTATATGCATTAAGACTAAATCTTAATGCATTTAAGACTTAAAGATTTATATCTTTAAGTTTAAATTACCTTTAAACAATTTGCAAAACCTAGGTGATTAATAGCACGGCCTTGTAAGCATCTGATAGGATAGTTCACAATATTTTAGTTAAATGTGGATGTTTTTTTTAGGTAAACCTCAATCACAAGGTTTCCTTGAGTCGAACTGTGTGGATAACCTAAAGAAATCAGTCAAAGTAAAAGGAAGAGAATGCCAGACCTCCACAAATCCGGTTTATCCTTGGAATAACTCCCACCCTATTCATCTGTTCAAAAAATATTATTGGCAACTATAAAATGCTGAGCTGTGCTAACATTCACAAAGGGGACAAGATTTGTGTCGTATAGATGAACATGTTTCACAGCAAAATGTGCACATCAACCCCAGAAAAAAAACAAAACTTGTTTTGGAAAGATGCTGGCAGAATCTGGCAAGAGAGTGTGATTATACATCGTGAAACATGTACCAAGGTTAGCTGTAAGGCGACTCGGCGAAGAAGTCATACCAAAGGTAAAAAAAAAAAAAAAGACACTTTGCAAATGCACCTAGAGCCAAATATGTTAATATTTTTGATATATTGTGGTCAAATGAAAATAACACTGAAATGTTTGTCCATAATGCAGATCATAGCAGAGGAGAGCTTGAAAATCCAGGAAAACAATCCCAGTTGTACAGGGGGCTAGCATCATGTGGATGTTTTGCTGTGGGAGGGACTGGTGCACTTCACAAAATAGATGAGAAAATAAGATCATGTGGCAATATTAAAGAAACATCTCAAGACAGGCAGAAAGTTAAACCATGTGTTTCCATACAGACAATGACCCTAAGCCTAGTTAGTGAATTAGTTACAAAAGAATAAAAGTGAGTCAATGTTTTGGAATGGCCATCGCAAAGCCCTGATCCAATCCCATAGAGAAAATTGTAGGCAGAGCTAAAAAAAACTTTGTGCGATCAAGGCAGATTGCATAACAGAGTCAGTGAGACCAGGTCTGATGGGAGGAATGGACCAAAACTCCAGCAAACTATTATGGGGAGCATGTGAAAAAATACCTAACACATTCAAGTCATTCTATTCAAATGGAAAATATCCCAAATACTAATAAAATCTATTAAAACTTTTGAATTTGAAGAAAATGTGAGCAATTATCTTAAAATCAAATTATTCTGGGACTATTTTAGTATGATGTAATGTAATTGTGAGGTTAATAAAACATATTTTTGAAAATGTCTGTGTAAATGTCTGGTTTCAACTACACATAAGCAATAACAGTCACTTAATAAATGAAACCTGTAGAATTTTAAATCTTAGCTTTTCTTGGATTCACTCCGTTTGCAAAGCTTAACAGAACCCATCTGACACACCGCTGCTCCAGTTATGTAACTTGGGCTCTTGAGAACTAGCTGAGAACCGACTATCGCTCAGTTTGAATGGGTCATCAGTACCAGCTTCGTTATCACAGCCTTCACAGTTTACTTCTTCCTGACTGAAACATTTGGTAAACATTTATGGTCTAAAATGCAGATATAACAGTAGCAGCTATAATGGGACAGCAAACCACAGTAACCTTACAGAATTCAAAGTATGCAACAGATCTCCATGTAGTACTGGGATTTAACTTGAAGGTAAAAACTAAATCTTAGAAAAACTAATCAAAGCCCTGTTTGAATGCGACATTGGCGAAATTATGTGTTCTACAAAACTATTGCACTTAAAAATAGCATCTTCTAATAGCAATCATAATCTCAATGCTCACAAAAACATGTGCAAACTAGTTGAACATATTAACCTGTCACAACACAAGAAAGTATTATTGCAATTAAAGTCATCACATTTAGCAAAGTTAATAAAAAACTGTATATGTGCTACAGGATTCATATCAGTCACCTATTAGAAAAATATTCATTCATCCCACCTTCCATCAAAAGAAAGAAAACAAAACCTCAATGACCTCAAATCAAAAGGGACTGTTTTATCTGTCAGGAAATTAATCTTCATATTACGAGTCAAAATGTACAGACAAGTTTCTTTCCTTGTACATTATCAGGGTGCATAGCCCAACAAAGTGGTTCTAAATGACTGTGGCGCAGAATCTGTGCTCCACGTGTAGAAACTGCGCTTACTCAACATACAGCAAGTGCAGGCATGCCAGAGTGAGAAAGGCGTTTCTTTTTTTAGTCTTTTTGTGCAGCAAAGTGAGATTAAGTGGATCAGGGAGGAACAGGTCATCAAGGTAGAAGACTCACAGATCCCTTGTTAAATAATGAACCTATTATGAAACAATTTTGTAATCTTTTGTGAATATGCTATTGAGACAGACAGAATCTACCATGGTGAAAGCATTTCCAGGCTGCAGAGAGAAACTGCTAAAAGTGCTTCTTTCTAAAATGGATCCGGCTCATTCAAGGTCAGCAATTTTCTGTTGCATCCATTTATCGGGATGAAAATCAGGAACTCCTGTTATGATTATTCCTGCCCAAATCCTTCCGTTTCCTCAATGGCAAACATAAGTTTCTCCTTCAGCTGCTCATAGCTTTTATAAGGAGGGAGATCCAGACGATTGAAGCTAAATAGAAAAAACAACAGAGTCATAGTTACTCTTCTGACATTTTTTGTTGTCTTTTACTGCATGTGACAAGAAAAGCTGAGGTGCCCATTCATTTATGATATGACATCATTTTGAGCAAAAAAAAAAAACAACATTCTCACCACGTGTGACTTCGTGGAAGCCAGTTTTCTTTCCCCACTTTCTCAATGCAAAACTTTTGTGGACCATTGCTTCCTATATACACACACAAGAAAATTGTATGAGAAAAATCTCATGACGGTGCAAAAAAAACCCGTCTGTTTTATACATCTGTATGGATTTTACGCACCCATCAAATCAGCAAAGCCACCCACAGGAAGACGGCAGGTGCCGGTGACAAACTGCAGGAGTCTCATTCGTTTTTCGTTGTCCATCTCCTTCACAAACTGCAAAACAAGTAATTTATGTTCCAATTAGTTAGATATTTCCAAATGCATTCAGATAAGAAAAGTGGATATAGATTTGCACATTTATGCTGCACTTTTGTACAATTCCAGCACCACATACTTCCAGTGCCGTTTTAACAGTATATTTTACTCTTTACATGCCAAAACAAATTAAAACATTATGAAACTGGCGTGTATACTTTGCATACATGCCAGTCAGCCTTACCTCCCACTTTCTGAAAACTACAATCAATCTGAGAAAATAAATCTCAAACTGTACCTTTTTTTCTAAAACATTTTCTGTTTTGCTAAGTTTGACGTAATCTTACTATAGAAAAGAAAGGAGATCATGTTCCAAACTGCTCCAACACATGAATGTTCAGAGATTTTTGCTGCTGGATATTATTTTAAATGAAAAAGCATGAAGGTTAGGTCCACCCAAAACCTGTGAAGATTTGATTCCTTGTGACATTAACAAATATAACAATAACAGAACATTTATTTTCAGAACAAACCTGCCAGAACCAAAGGATCTGCTTGCTGCTCCTAGCATAATGTCTATAAATTGTGTTTCTCTGCCAGTCCACCAGGTCTATCTCCTGCATTCCACACAGCATTACCTAAAAACAAAACATAGAATACATTGAACACATCACCACCATGACAAACTAAATTCAAATTGCTGTTTATGTTGCAGGAAATAGTGCTTTACCTTATCTTCTATTATGGCAGATATATTACATGAGAGAATCAATAAAGACAAATATATTTGAACATTTGATCAAATGCTATCATTGTATGCAACTGCTCCCCCTAATGCACCTAGTGTCTAAAGTATATATTAGGCAAGTTTTATTTTTAGGGCAGCATTTGTGTTTGTGGTAATCTGACTGTATTTAGAGAGGAAATGCCAAAAAATACACATTTTAAACTGTTTTACAGTCAATTTTACAGTTATCACAATAAATACTGCAAAATATAATATTATTTTAATCAGCAATGGATGACAAGCACATTTAAAACAACCTGCTTTTTAAAGATTCCTGAGAAAAACACCCAATTAGCTTTGTACCTCCAACTCCTTTGCATCAAAGTACTGAAGGTACTGCTGAGGAAGAACTTCATTGAAGCCCTCAAAGAATGCCTGGGTCTGCTCCTCCACCCCTCTGGACAGCCTCCACTCTGCCACCAACCTGTATAAAAAATTATACAGGTTGGTGTATAACAGTTATGAATCTACTTTCATAACTGTTATAGTTTCAAGGATGTAAAAATAGCAAAACATGATTAGTAAGTAGGAAGTGGAAAAATGCAGCTGTACCTGATGTATTCCTCCTTGTTGTCTTCAGTAACTGGAATGTTTCCTCCATCTGGTTTCAGCTCATGAGTGCTGACCTCTCCCAGGATCTCCTTATCAACAGAGAAGAACATCTCCAGACCGCATTCCTCTATGTTATTGTCCCTGCAAGACATAAAACCCACTTTCTTAACCAATTCAGTTTAAATAACCATAGCAACACAGTTTCTCTAAGGTTTTACGGACAGCAATAAAATGTGATGGGTGAACTCATGTGGTACAGTAGAACCTCTAACTCATAAAGAGAAAATGGAAAACTTGATACATAACCTGTTAGCTAAGACTTCCAGGTTTATGTATTAAGTGCATAGATCCATTGTTGTAGCTTTTTTTTCAGCCAGAAATAGAACATGCTTCTAATTCTAAGAGGTTACACCAACGCTAATCATTTTCTTACCTGCAGAAAACTAAGCTGGAGATCATCAGAATTTATAGACTGAACATTAACATGTAGTGACCTCAAATTGTCCTCACTAATTATGAGAACCAACAAATGTTAAAAATGTGCTGGTTAATCAAAAACTTGGGAGATATTAAAAATCAATATCTGTATGAAAATCCAGAATGAAACAATAATGTGTTATTTGGTTCACATTCAACAGAGTTAAATTTCGAAACTATTTGACCACTGACTATTTCAGAAAATCTAGGTTGGCATAAAGATCATATAAGCTTTATGCCAAAATCCTTTAATTGTTCAGACTAATTTCTCCATAGTGATCAGGCCTTATTTATATCATTTTAAACTATAAATATAAAACCTCATTATGAATTTATAACAGACATTTTTACTGTTGTCAGGTGTTAAACCTGTGCCATCATTGCTCAATAGAATAAAACATAATCTAGAAATAAAGATACTTTCACACAGTCTATTTTCTTTTTCCAGACCTGGAAAATACACAAATTCCATGGTTTTCCAGATTAATACGTTCACTTGTACCTCACACACATTATATGCATGAACTACCTACTTGATCCAAATGAGTGAATTATAAAATTCGGGGTCAATGGACTCCAAGTCTTTAAGAGCCAGTGGTTTGTTCAAAATGCGCTTGTAGAAAGGCAGCGAGAAACCCGTGTCAATAAACTTTCCATGGAACAAGGCCTGAGGAAAAAATAGAGAAACAAAATACACATTTAGTGACTTTGAATGAAAGACATGCAAATTCAAATTTACTAAGCCAAAAATTTATTTTAAAACCAATAGAAAAGGGTACCATGGCAATGAAGCGGCCAATGAATTTAAAGTATTTAAGATGATCCGGATTGATATAAGAAGCAGGGTTAATCTGAAGACAGTAGTTGTCCTTTCCAGCGTACTCGAACAAACAGTACATGGGATTTAGCACTTCATGGGAGAGCAAGAAGAACCATTCTCTGAAAATATCAACACAAATTCCAAAAATATATTAGCAATCATAAGTGATGAAAAGAAGTGATAGAATTTCTTGATGATCAAGATTTCAACAAAACATCTAAGCTTATATTACATCACAACTTTACATCAACATTGGGTGTTGTCAACAAAATTTGCAAGTGAGACTTTTCACACCCAATTAGTCATAAAAAAGACACACCTGCATTAAAAGTTTCAGAGGGATTACCTGGCTACGCCTCCATAGTCCAAGCCCTCCTCTCCAGGGAAAATTATCCACAGTCTCCGCCTCAAATCTTGTGGGTGAAAACTCATGATCTTTGAAAGGAAGGCCGAAAATTAATTCACTTACATAATTCATGCACAAACAAGAAAAGACCAACTGAATACCTCAAAACATGACAAAAAGACAAGATCTTACCTGCTGAAATGAATCCTCAAACAAAGTTTTTCTGGAGACGGTAATCTTGATATGCTGAGGCATAGATAATTGCTAAGAGCAAACACAAAACACACATGTGTTCTCAGATGCAGAAGAATTTTTTTCATCTCTGAATAATAATGTAAAAATATACATTAAAAAAATAGTAAAGCAGGACAAAATCAATTAACAATCTGATTTGTGAACATACCTGACACCAGAATCTGAAGTATTGCACTTTGGCTTTAAAATCCCGAACATAGGTGATCTGTGGCCCATTCTCGCTGTAAAAGTGAGACAACAAACATTTTTGTTGTGACAAGAATGGAAGACCTGGTGGTAGATCTCCTTTACCAGCAGGATTACTTTAAATGTTATGAAAACCAACTTACAAGGAAGATTTCCCTGTCCGAGGGTCGATGTAGGTCGTCGTTTTCCGGTTGTGGTCTACAAAGTAGGGGATGTGGTCCACAGTGAACCTCATCTCCCACCCTTCAGGCAGGGGTTTGTCGTTCAGAAGACTGAGCAAAGCATGCAAAGAAAACACACAAACACACAGGATAAGAAAATAAGCACACTTTTCAGTGAAGCTTAAATTTATTCACACAGTCAGTCGATTATTCTGACAATTAATCGATTTTTTGGATGAATTAAGTTGGAATATTCTGTAGATTTCCTATTTAACCACTAAAGTTGATTTTAGGCTATATGGAAAATACACAAAACCCGTAAATAAATAAATAATTAAATTCCTTTTTTAAAATAAGAAAAACATTGCATTGCCTAAAATGCAATGGCAAAGCAACGTTTTAAAAGTTGTAAAAGAAGGATCCAAAATGTTTCCCTTCTTCAAGTTTCAAAGTAGT
Source organism: Xiphophorus maculatus (assembly GCF_002775205.1). Classification (NCBI taxonomy): domain Eukaryota; kingdom Metazoa; phylum Chordata; class Actinopteri; order Cyprinodontiformes; family Poeciliidae; genus Xiphophorus; species Xiphophorus maculatus. The sequence continues at coordinate 11,060,151 of NC_036462.1, read as the reverse complement.
CCTCATAAATTGAGCAACACATTGGCATGTTGCTGCTTTTCAGTGATACGGAATGAATCCAGCTGTTACCAAAGAGAGTTAGAGCCATAAAGCACAAGATAACATGATACAATATGCACTCACCCCTGTGTCCTCGGGTCCTCCCACTGTGTCATTCGAGTTGGATGATGAACAAAATATACTCTGCCGTTGGTGTCTGTTCTCTTCTCTAAAACAAAAACATTTTTGTACATAAATGTATGTCAACTTACAGCTATGCATTCCTTCAACAGATCCTTATCATGTTTCTAAGACTTTAGTATCTTTAAGGCGAATTCTTGTGAAAACATATTTACCCCAGCCGTGTGGCAGCGGTCCCAGTGGGTCGAATTCTTTAGTGGATGTGGCTGCAAACTGATCCTGCAGCTGAGCCAGAAAGAATATTAATTAATAGTCTCTATTAATAAAATAGAAACATAGAGTATAATTCTGATTTACAAATAAGTAAACTGATCTTACTGAAATTCTTAATCTTTACCTTATTGGTATATACTTATTGGTACAACAAAACTTGTTTTTAGCTTATCTGAGTAGACAAACAAGTAATAAATAAATAAGCAAACCTGTTTAAGAGAATAAAATAATAATAAAAAAAAAAGGTCCATTGCTGTCTTGTCTGCTTTGAAAAACTTAGATCACCCAGCTTGGCTCACAATTTAGCAATTGTACTAATACAGTTTATAGAGTCCTGAGGCAAAGAAACCAATCCGTAACTGAAGGTGAAAGTAATCAAATTGACTGTTCTCACCCCGTAAATGAACCTCTGGTTAAACTGGTGCATTGCTCCCTGGAGCTGGCTGCGCTGGTTCTGCCATTCCTCATAGTTGCGGACTGACTCCTGAGTGGGCCGTTGCCATGTTGTGGTTCGTGTTATGTGGTCAACATAGTATACTCTACCCATCGGGTCGACCCGCCGCTCCCAGCTGGGGAAAAAAGAAACAAAAAGCAAAAATGTAAAAAATTTAATCCAGGTGTAACTATAAGTGGTTGCAGCCATTTTAAATGAGACTAAAAATACTTAGGATTTGCTGTTTGGTTGAAAACTGAAGTCAAATTCCTTGTTTGTGCACACAATATGACCAATAAAGCAGATTCTGATATTTCAGGATTCATTAAATAAAGGATAAAGCATGGTACCCTGTAGGCAGAGGCTCAGGTCTGTCCCAGGTTGTCCTTTTCTCAATGTGGTCCACATAATACACTCTTCCATTCTGGTCTACCCTTTGCTCCCATCTATAATACAATAAAAATTATATTAAACAAATTCTGATGCATTTCCAGTTAATAAATAGAAATAAAAAAAATCTTACAAACCTAAGATCCTGGAACAATGAAGGCTACGGACCCTAAAGTTTATTAAGTTATGTATAACTATATAATCCTAGCTGACAAAAAAGTTATCATTTGGTACCATTGAAAAAAATATTTTAAATCCAATTGAGCTGAATTATTTAAAATCACAACAGACATAGTACCAAAACAGGAAGTTGCTCCTTACCCTGGTGGCAGCGGTGCGTTGCTAATGGGGTTGACTCTGGGAGTAGCTGTTGTAGCTGGAGCTGCTGTTACAGCGCCACCTGGTTTGGGAGCACAAGCCGTCTGTGAGGAAACAGCCGTTGCTGTTCGTGCACCTGTGTCATCGGGTTGGTCTGAACCTCCGCTTGCAGATGCCTGAGAGGAGCCGTCAGAAGCTGGGGCTTCACTCAGTTCACTGGGGGAAGAACTACTGGAAGAGCCTGGGACACAATGATGATAAGGAGCAGGGAAGAATAGCATATGGCATTCATTGTTTTTGCAAAACTCTCTTTAACTGGAGTCTAATACCTACTTGGTTAGTCAACAAAAACTAATAAATCTAAAAGTAGACTATCTGTCATTTGCTTTCTTTAAATATGATATCCATATTTTTAGCAGCTCTTTAGTATATGAAATTGTGTGTTTTCCTACTTGGTGAGGCAGCAGGTTTTCGTGGCGTAGGAGGAGGTGGCCTGGCAGGCCTAGGAGGACGCGAGGAAGTGGAGCCCTCTGCAGACGGAGAGGGAGAACCTCTATCGCTGACAGTAAGACCATTGGGTACAATGACCCAGTCATCTGAGTCACTGGATGGAGACGTGTCCCGGCTTGATCTAAAAGTACAAGTTTAAGAAAAAATTATCTGGAACCTTATTGGAGAAAAACTGGCAAAACAATAAACCCAGGTTTGGATTTTCAAGTAAAAGTTTACAAGACCTGTTGCTTGTGTTGCCATTTTGTGTTGCATTTCCATTTGTAAGAGGAGCTAGAAAAAAAGAAGAAAACTGTAACATTATGTATGACCATGTTAGATCATTTCTGATAATGAAATGATCTATTTCATAATATTACCCTGGTGACAAGGTAATATTATGCCATTGATAATATTTATACTGATTTGCTTTCAAAATGTTTACTAGTGCTATTACAGTTGAATTTAAAACCGTGTTTTTCGCCCATATATTACATGGCAGTCAAATTAAAAACTGCCATTTTAAATTAGCCATTTTAAATGCTCGTGTAAGCTGTCCTCTACGAACTGAATGTATGAAATGCTTATACTGCTCCCTGGAGGCAAATGAATGTAATGCAGATAATTGAACCTTGACTAAAGTCCTCTAGATCACAGGTGTCAAACTCCAGTCCTAAAGGGCCGGTGTCCTGCAGTTTTTAGATGTGCCACAGGTACAAAACACTGGAATGAAATGGCTTAATTGCCTCCTCCTTGTGTAGATAAGTTCTCCAGAGCTTTGCTAATGACCTAATTATTCTATTCAGGTGTGGTGTAGCAGAGGCACATTTAAAAGTTGCCAGTCAGCGGCCCTTGAGGCCTGGAGTTTGACACCCCTGCTCTAGATGGATTAAGCAAAGTAAACCAGTTTAATCGTTTATACAAAGCCAATATAGCATTGACATTCTAATTCAAAAAAGGAAGTGTTGAAGTTCTCCATTATTTCTGCCATGACCTTGTTTGTGCTTGCCTTACCTTGCTCTCTCTCTGCCAGAGCAAAGGCTTCTGGGTCAACCTGCATGCCGTCCAGACAGATTGAGAGGTCCCCTACAATATCCTGAGGGTCTCTGTCAAAGGATAGCTGCAGCGTCTGCACCACCTCACACACTGGGATTAGGAGAAATAACATCGTTAAGAAAATGCTTCCAACAGCAACACGATAGCAAAACTCAGACTTCAACTTAGAGATCAAAGTAGAAAAAGCATACAATGTTCCTCTAAGTCCAAACTTTTACAAAAGAACAAGGTCAGAAATATGAAAAAATGTGTGTGAATGTTATCAAACCACAACAGAATATGTTGATACGAGTACAGACAGGCATGCACTTTTTTATAATAAGAGAGAACAACCTCTATAGAGTGTGCTGCACCGTTTAACTATACAGTTCTTGGCAAAACAGATAAAACATCCACAGACTAAGTGTAGCTCCATGGAATGGGAAGATACTTATTTTATCTTATTTTATTTGAACTCTTTACTCAACAAGTGTAAAAACATATGCAAATTCCATTTAAAACATCTGATCCTACAACAAATTCATAATTTCACTGACAAATAAAGGAAATTTAAAAAGGTGCAATAATTACAAAATTTTTTTTAAAAAGCAACGTTATGTGGAAGAAATTTTCAAATGTATACTCGCATTTAAGATCATTGGCTTTGAGGACCGTGCCGATGTCCAGAGTGGCCATGCCCAGTAGAATATCTGATTTCAGTGTCTGATGACTCCAAACACGAAAGATGAGTTTGCTGACTGGAGTCACAATTCTGCAGGAACGCAACACAGACACAAAATTTAGTAAAAATCTGTGCTAAAGAAGAGGCTGACTTTACAGCTCTGAGGCTGTAAAGTCAGCCTCAGACTTTACAGCCTCAGAGCTGCACTTGCCTCAGAGCTGTTTGAGCTGCACTTAACCACCATTATGTTAAGTGCAGCTCAAACAGGGAGGTCCTTGACTGAGTATAACTTGAAAACATGTTGATGTTTAAGCTTCAAGAATTTTTATGGGATTGAGATGTTCTAAACATGCTCTCGATTCAGCTGTTCTAATTGAGTTTTCAAGACTAATTAATTATAAATGAGCCAATAATCAATTTGTTTTCATTTTGGCCTGAAACTATCAAAGAAATTATGCAAATATAAAAGAAATGACTATACTATAACCTTTTTTTGTTATTTCCAGTGTGTACTTTATCACGTGTTACAATATGTGTAATTTCACTTTGAACAAAATAATATGATTAAAGTTGTTCCATAAGTGAGCATCCTTCTTAACAGAAATCCTAAAGTAGGAGGTATCTCAGTACACATTTTCTGCATCTACAAATTAGGATTATAAAACCCATAGCTTAAAAATAGATTGTAAAAACATAAATCATTTTTTTACTTATTATTATGAAGGGACATCCTACAGACATCTTGTGTTCATCTCAGAAACCTATGTGCTACAAATTGTACAATTGTATCTTTGACTTATAAGAGCTAGAATGAAATAAAAACTGGAATTCCACAACTTCTATTATGATTACATCAGTTTTCACAATTATATAAATACATGTCTAAACAGCACATTATGTGTGCATTAAACATTAAAATATGTTCTTATTTTGTATCAAATCTATGCATAATCCAATAATTATTTATTTGAACTAAATTAGTGAGAAATGTATTAACAATTCCCAAGTTGATTTCTAGTATTTCGGCTAGTAAAAAACTGACTTCTGCCACAGAAACAAACAACAACAGTACTCACACAGTGAGGGCCTGCTTCCATTTGGGACTGTGGGTGTTGTTGCATTTTTCTGTTCTCTTTGACTGGCCATCCACAGCTACCTCAACATACGGACTGGGACCAAACCAGTTCTTTTTGTTTTCCTTTAGCTTAGCTGAAAGCACTGGAAAGAGGAACACAACCATGAACTATAAAGAGATTGGAAGTAAATTTTTGTACATATGATCATACTGATTTAGAGGTTGTAATTGGAAAACATACTAGAACATCATTGTATTATTACTATAATAATTATTATTATTGTCATCATCATAAATGAATATCATCATTTGAGCGCCAAACATTCAACTAAACATTTCACTGTACCAACCTCTGGCAGATTTATTTGTGGTGCTAACACCTGTCACAATAATTTTATTACTATCTATTATGTAAAAGGTTTATTCTTTTCATGTATAATTAAGCCTGTACATCCTGACTAAATTTAGTGTCATAATACCTACTCAATATTAGATTATTAATAGTATTTACATTCGCTTATTTTCCAACACCACAACCAATAGGCCCTCATGAAACAAAGGTATATCATCATGTACTAAAATGATCAGCCAAATGTTAGAATCCTTTGATTCAGTCAATAGAAGCAAATAGTTTTATCTCAATTGAGCTACTTAGATGCTGTGAATTAAAGCTTACAAAGCCATCATCTGGGCTTTCCCAAGTGGGCTTAAGTCATAGTAATTTTAATATATGTAAACTACTGAATTTAAATCAAGTAATATAAAGAACAATTTTTTTTTAGATTTTCTGATTTACCATATAATAGTTTTTAACAATCCAAACTAACCTAAAGCAACAAATGTTTGGTCAGATTTATTATATATGATTGTCAAAGAGATTAGCGTTCTTGCTTTCATAGAAAGCAAGAATTTTCATAGCATTGGTGAATATCTGGCTTCAAGTTTATTTGTGGCTCTTAAATTTGTCCAAGAAATAACTTACCTGTGACTTGTAATTGTGCCTTCATGGTTCATCCATAACATTTGATTCTAAGTTGCCTTTAAAAATGAACCTGGAAGCAGAGACGACAGGTGTAAATTCAGGACCCTGATTGCACCTAATCTACAGTTTGATTAGATTTATTAGGCTGAGAAAATAAAGCCCTGAATCATAAAATGTTTATACACAATTGATAAGGAAAATACGATGTTTGCTGCAGATAGATTTGTAGCCAACTACTTCAACGTCTTAATTTCAAATGCATCACAATACACCTCACAAGGTGACTTGGTTTAATCTTGTCTATTTCTAGAACTCGTCTAGTCCCTTCCATAACAGAAAATCCCATCATCAACTAGTCGGTCTAATTAGGTCTGACTCAGCCTTCCTTCACTAATATTTCTTCTTTTATATTGTGGTACATTTTTTTAGATTCAACAAAATACCCGATCGTTTTATTGTTGGTGAGTTCAGTGTCTTAATAGCTGCTTTCCATCGTGAGTCAACTGTCATGGTACAATAACAGACTCTTGAGAGGGAATAAATGGTTTAAAATATATTTAAGATCAATTATAAATGTCTTGCGATCTGCTCGTTTCCTAGTGAGTTCAACCACCATCAGGAACTTTGCTTAGAGGTTTAGACCGAAAAGAGGATAAGCTAACCATGTTACAAATGCTACCAGCATCCGGGCTTTCAAGCTACTCCGATTGTTCAGTAAACAACTTTTAAATCAAACCAGACCAAATATCTTTACCTGTGAAACACAGAGAGTAATGGATCGTAAAAGGGCTTCGGTCTCAGCAACCCCAGAATTGTTGACAGTTACATATCAGCCATTAACAGGGACTTCAGTAACACTAGCTAAATTCCACATTTCCGGTTAATGCCTTTCAGAATAAAATAGCGCATCGCTAAATAAAATATACACAAACAAATAAATAAATAAAATTTCGACCCAAACCGATTGTACGTACATTAATTGAAAATTCAACTTGATATCCGGTTATGTTTCTTTTTGAAAATCTAAAACTTATCATGTTTCGTTCTTACATGCAAGTAAAAAACTTACTTGTGCTCATGAACGCTTTTACTTAGAAGGTAATGACGATACGAAGCTGATGTCGTCATTTCACACATTTTTTTAAAACAAATAATACTAAATAAGAATTGCCGTTTAATTTTAAGCATGCTTATAAAAACAACTCGTCATTAATGTAATTTAATAAACCAAAATAATAAGGCGTTACATGTAAGACTGTGCATAATTGTATAAGGAAACGCTCACGTGAGACATCCGAGAGTGAAATCTCGTGATAAGCTACATGGTCTCGTTCTGATCCCTTGGTCTTACCTTCCCTTCCAATAATAACAATTGTTAAATGAATTGGCTTTAGATAACAATAACCCTAACTTTTGCTCAAGCGACATGTTGTCTCGCCTTCTGAAGGAGCATCAAGCGAAGCAAAATGAGCGGAAGGAGCTGCAGGGTACGGAAAGCTGGATAGCTGTGATGCTAGCACATGCTAAAAACAAATCTCGCAAATGTACAGACTTTAATGTTGATTATATGTTTTGTTGTTTGTTTCACAGAGAAACGCAGACGTGAAGCAATTGCTGCTGCCACCTGTCTAACTGAAGCCCTGGTAGATCACCTGAACGTTGGGTAGGAAAAATTACCTCATGTCTTTGTTCATACATCTATTAAAAGACAGTAATGGTTATAGCTTTAAACAACAACTTTGCATTCCTATGATTGGGGTTTATTAACTCTTTACTGTCCTCTTTACTGACACTCTTACAAAACAATAACAACTTGCTTAGATTCAAGGATTGCTTTAGATTTTTACAGTATAATGACAATCTTTCATGAGCCAGTTTCAGTTTTTGACTTGAAATAATTGATCACACATACAATTCAAACAAAAATAGCTGTTACTATTGTGAAAGATGTGAACAAACCAAGACAATCAGCTTATAGAATGAGAGCAGGATTTATTGGCTGTTGTTGCCCTAGTTCTTAATGAAAAAGATAAAGTTTTTTTGGATCATGGTTGGAGCTAAAGTAGTCACGTAATCATCGCTAAGCCACTGTCATTTCCCTGTCAATGACTCAGTGGGTGGATGAAAGGCACAAAGCTAGTAAACTCAGTATTTTGCCCTTTTTCTCTTCAGTGTTGCTCAAGCATATGTAAACCAACGCAAACTGGACCATGAAGTTAAGACACTCCAAGTGCAGGCAAACCAATTCTCCAAGCAAACAGCTCAGTGGATCAGCATGGTGGAGGGATTCAATCAGGCATTGAAAGTAAGTTATACTGCCAGATGTTTATTTGATTATTATTCTGCCATTGGTACATTTAGCCTTACACTGGATGCCTGATCCTTATAAATTAAATATGCTGGACTATCTAAGCCAAAGGTTCTCCAACTTTCTAATTAAAAGTACCATGGTGGTGTTGAAGTAAATTATTAATGACTATTATTTCATAAAGGTTTTGAATACTTTTGAATACTTTTATTATCAATTACTTTTTACTTCTATTGATTACTTTTATTATTTGTGTTTATTGATTACCTTACTATTGATTGTTTTACTGATCTTATTACTCATTTAATCTTATTACTCATTTATTCCTCATTTCATTTTATTATATGTTAGATGTGTTAAAAGGTCACAGTTTCTGACACCTACTGTGGTTTAAGGGTGACAAGTTGTCTGTTTTCTGGAGACTTGTTTTAACAGGAAACTTCCTGACCACAATTTAGCTCACTCAGCAGCCACCGTTAATTGGGGCCCCTGAGCTGCACCGGTGCAAGACTTGTGAGTTGAACATAAGGACAATAGATAGGGTTTTTTTCTCACTTAACTATCTAAGAATAAACTGTTGATTCTGCAAGTAAACCGCGTACAACAAAAGGTCAATAAAAGTGTTATATGCAGAAGTGTTTGTGGTTAAGGTGTCAACGCTTCGAGACTGCAGATGTTTCCATCAGATGACCTGTGTGTCACCTATGCCCTATTGTCAAGAAGAAACTGTCTGTACTTATTGTTTTATTGTTTTTTTCCTTTCTTTGTGTGGTTAATGATCTCTCCATTGGCTACATGTTCGAGTCTGTATAAGAGGAGGCTCCTGAGGCGACGGAGCCAGAGAGACTCTTTTGACACTCATGTGTGTTGATGACCACTGTGTGTTGAATGACCTTTCTCCAATTGCAATTGTTTTAATAAACTTGTACCTTTACTCTGATATCTGCCTCCTAGATTGATGTTGCTTTAACAGTGGTGAATATCAAACTTTTCAATTATCCCAGGGTTTACTGATCTGTTTTTTTGGGGGCAACTTTTTTGTTCTTGTTAACTTTCTTCTCTCTCAAACAGGAAATTGGAGATGTTGAAAACTGGGCCCGCAGCATCGAGATGGACATGAGAACAATTGCCACAGCTCTGGAGTACGTACACAAGGGGCAGCTTCAGTCTACGTGCTCATAAGCATCATCATGTGTTTTTACAGTACATTTGTTCCTGAATATAAATCTATACATGGATGCACTGAGTGGAGTGAGATTTTACAGACAAATATTTGTCTGTAAAATATTTGTCTGTATTTCACTGGTGAAGTTTTGGTGAAGTTTTGTTTTTAGCTACAAAACTGGAAAGAGTGAGCACAAAAAGCTCAATAATACATTTTATTAGGATACAGTATTTCCTTTTTCTTTGTAAGTTTTTTTTTTTGAAGGATAGAAAATGAAAGTATTTAATAGGCAGAAGGTTTGACCCCACACAATTTCTGGTAGGTTATTCTTTAAAATATCTCTTTAAAAGAATTAATGACATATTTACATGTGCACCTCATCTCTCCTGTATCCACATCTGATTTGAGTGAAGATTGAATTTCAGTTGTTGTAAAGGTAATTTTTAAATGTGTAGCTTAACAAAATTAATTGTTTGTTTTTTTTATTAGACAAGTTATGATAAATGGACAGTTATCGTACATAACAATAAAACAAGCAAATAATGATAGCTGAAGTTGTGTTTTCATTCTTCTCTCTTGCCAACAATAAGTAGATGAAGGAAAGATGAAAAGAATAAAGCTAAATTGTGGGAAGACTTAGGAAGTATTTAATCTCTTAACTGATGGTTATGTATTTGTTACAAAAGTGAAACACTGGAAAGAGCCTAGATGTTTCTCTACAAAGTTTTGTAACAGAAACTCATGGGAACCACAAACTACAATGACTGGATAATCAGAGGAATGTGTGACGTAAAAGTTATGTCCTAGAACAACCGGGTTCAGTGTACACTCACGTAGTTACAACACTATTTGGAAACTAATTAAGACTTTTAATCCAGCACACAAGTACGAGCCTTCATGCCTTTGTTTTAATTTTACAGTTCTATATCTTTTTCACTAAACAAATTGTAAGGTTTGGTTTATCTGCCAAGCAAGTCATTGTTTAATTATTTTTAGAAACAAAAAAAATTGTCTTTCACAAACAAACAGTGATTTTTGGAATCTGCATCCAGTCCAGACTTGGGTGGTATTATAAATATAGAAGTAGATATAAACCAAGTTTTTCCAGAGACTGAAATGGTTAGGAAATAAATATTTACCACACTCATAGTCCAACTTCTTAGTTTGTTGTTTCATAATTTTGGGACCACTCAGCCAATACAATTTAATAACCACCTTTTCAATTTTTTATGGAAAAAATTAAGAACGAAAAATTATTTAAAACCTTTACTGTGACATATGTTGTGCAAACCAATTAAAAAGCAAACAAATATGTTGTAGTTAAACCCTGGTGTTCCAAGTTTGCTCATTTTTATTATTTTGCTAAAGCCACAATTTGCAGAAATGTTACAAAGAATAAAGAAAAATTTTTTTTTTTTTCAAATTAAGAAAACTGCATGTTTTTCCAAGCATAAAGTAGGGAGGCTGGCTAGAAGACAGCAAGGTACTGCAGGATTTTTTGTTCCTGCTATTTTACGTCTATTGGTGACAATAATCTACAGTGTTAGACTGAGGTGGCAAGACAGAAGATTTTTTTTCTACCCAAGAAAGCATGTTGACCTGGGAAAAATGTTCTCACAGTTTGTCTTGTGAATGTGTAATGGTCTGATGAACATTCTGTTTTTGGGCATCAATACCAAAAGTTGTTTTTGGCATCAAGGCAAACCTTACAAATCTCTAAAGAAAAAGAACACACCAAAGGAAGACATGGTGGTATCATCATGATTTGGTGTTTCTAGAAATTAAACTGTTTTTGTCAAACTGAATAAGCTTATGAATAGTTCTAAATTACAGTCATCTTTTTGCCCAAAACCTTTTTGCCCAAAACATCTTCACCTTTGATGCTGATTTAATTTTTCAGCATCACAGTGAGTGGAAGAATATATCCAAATCAAACTTTTGTTCAAAACCATATCTGGAAACAAATCTGTGAGGTCACCTCAAGAGGACTGTGAACATCAGATGTCCTCACCCCCGACACATAGTTAATACCTAAAGAATATTGAGTAATGTTTTTGAATCAAAAGGGAATTTAGGGCAGGGTATTAGTCCAAAAGTGTGCAGAGTTACACAACCAGGTTTTTGCTGATTCTTTTTTTCTCTTATTAAATAGATATGCATTATTGTGTATTTGTGAATGTTTTCTTCTTAGTCTTTTATGTTCGAAACACCAATCATTTCAAGCTATACAGCATAAATTTAACTGTTTCTAAAGTGGGTGAACTGAATAATCTCCTGAAACTAAATACTCTGACTAGTGGATTTGTCATAACTTTTTACATAATCCTAAAACTTTTAAACCCAAGTGTGAGAACAACTAAGCTCTAAGTTTTGTGTTCTAAACTAAAAAATACTGTTCTGATACTTTGGTGTACATGCAAAAAAAAAAAAAAGTCATTGGGGCTTAGTTTTCCTGCCCTGTACCCCTCACATTTTTCCTTAGAACAATTGCAATAGTTACAGATTGAGGATTACTAATAGTGAGCATGTCTTAACGGATAAGCCTCAAGGATAAAGCTTCTCTTTGACTAACCCCTGTGAGCTGAATCAGAAGAATATACAGAAAGGGAAAGGGAAAAGGACTGACTGTGGAGATCCATCATTGACCAATAAGATAATAAGGTAGGTTTAGAGTTTTGTAATTATTTTGATTCTCTCAAATCTGAATTAATGCAGTGAATTATTAAATGCTTGTTATTTCATTTCAAATTATTAAATGCATGTTGTGAACTGAAGTCGCCTAAAGCTCACAAAGTACATTTAATCCATGATATCGAAAACAGTCTTTAAACAAAATAGAATAGAATAGAACTTTAGATGCTGAGTGGTAGGTGTTTTTTTTTTTTTACCTACTTTGAAAAACCTCTGAATACTGTCCAGTAAATACTGAAAGAAAAGGTAAGAGGATAGAGTTGTTTGAAATAACATGCTCATAAATTTGATTTAAATTCTTGAAAATGTTGACAATAACATAATTCCCTCAATCTGAATTAAATAATAAGAATAAAAAAATTCTGAATTGAATAAATTGCATTAATAATAATTATGTATGAAAACAGTATTTTACAAGCAATTAATACAAATTGTTACCTTTCCTTACTATAAATTTGTGGTCATTGTATTTATTCAGTGTTTAATTGCTATGGTATTTTTGATAGCTGCAGAAGTTCTTTTGCTGTTGTATTACAAACTGATACGCCTGCAAATTAATTGGCTTTTTACCATAAGCCAAGCAGCTCCATCACGGAGATTGAAATTATATCTAAAAATAAAATAATCCCCTGCTTATGTTTTGCACCATTACAAATTCCTTTCTTTCTTCTGTAAGAGCATTAAACAAACATTCCTCATGTGCCCACACCAACCGAAACGGTCCTGCAATAAAAACAAGTCTTAGTAAACATACTGCTTGTGTTCAGTGGCTGTCAAGAATGTTCCACTACAATCCAGTCCTATAAGGATACTGTTAATTTGGATTTCAAATGGTTATCATTGTATTTATGCTTTAATTACTTTTTAAACATTTTTGCAGAATGTTTTTTGAGCAGTTTCGAGGCCAAAAACAAACTCCTGAAGGCAACATGAATACACAGTATATATACGAACTTTTAGGGTAAGAAATTACAACGCAAGACATTTTTTTACAGTTTAGATTTTGTTCTAAGAGCAAATTACAGATTAAGACATAATTTCATAATGTTATGTCTTGTTTTTTTGTAGAGAAAATGCTTCGTACTACATTGCAGCTTCCTTTGCTTTGTTGTGGATTCTGGTGTGGCTGTACAGAGACAGCCTGGAGATAGAGAACCTTTCTGACAAGTATGTCTTCGTGACTGGCTGTGACACGGGGTTTGGCAACCTTCTGTGCAAGAAGCTCGACCGTAGAGGTTTTCGAGTTCTGGCTGGCTGTCTCACAGAGAAGGGAGCTGATAATTTGAAAAGAGTGACAGGGCCTCACCTTAAAACGGTCCTGCTGGATGTGACCAGTCAGAGCAGCATCCAGGCAGCTATGGAGTGGACCAAGAAGGAGGTTGGAAATAGAGGTGAGATTAAAACACACAATAAATATATGAGAAATCAGTTTTGAAATTGTAACTTTTCAATTTTGTTTTCTTTGTAGGACTTTGGGGCATTGTGAACAATGCTGGACGTTCCTTACCCATGGGTCCTTCAGAGTGGATGCGAGTGGAAGATTTCCAAAGCACACTGAAAGTGAACATTAATGGCGTCATTGCCATGACTATGACCTTCCTGCCCCTCATTAAAAAGGCCCGTGGACGTATTGTAAATGTGGCATCTGTCCTCGGCAGGGTGGCTGCAAATGGTGGCGGATACTGCATCTCCAAGTTTGCAGTGGAGAGTTTCTCTGACTGCCTGAGGTAAAACCAATAATAGAATAGAAAAAAAAAGCATCCTTTATTGTCCCACAATGGGGAAATTCAAGTGTACTGCAGCAAGTCAAAAGTAAAGGGAAGTATTGATATTCAAAATGAGGTAAAAAAAAAAAAAGGTACGACAATAGAAAAATAAGAATAAAAGACAGTAACGGTGAATTTGCAACATATAATAAATTAGAATGCTGGGCAGTTATTAAAAATAGCAGTCAGTTTAAAGGAAATGTGCAACTGAGTAGAGCAATAAAAATGTACAAGATGACTGTATTTGTGCATGTAAAACAGCAACAGAGTATTTGCAAAACATAAAACTACCAATTATTAGATGATAGAAAATTTTAATTTTCTAGTAGTATTTATATAACTCATTTTTTGATGTAACCTGAGAAAAGAACATTTTGAAACGACAAGCCTTACCTAACCCTCTTATGTTTTTGGCTTGTAGTAGTAGCTCTCTCGAATGTACAACCCAGAATGAGGAATGTATAGATTGATTACAGTAATGAATGCATTTTATGCTATGAAAAATTTAACAGTGTTAGAAAAGAGTTTAAAGGATCTGTCAATTCCCATTGATTAGTCATGATCAAAGCACAAAACTAAAAGTTCAATCTATAAAAGAGGGAAGGGTAATTTACCAATCTTTAAATGAACTTGAAGCATGTAAAACTGCATTATATTTTACTAGTTTGTATGGTTTCCATTTTCAGGAGAGATATAAGTTACTTTGGAATCAAAGTGTGCATCATTGAGCCAGGGTTTTTCAAGACAGAAGTTACCAACCTTGATCCCATTGAGAGGGAGCTGCACCGTCTCTGGAATCAGCTCAGCCCCGAAGTAAAAGCAAGCTATGGAGAGAAGTACCTGGATAACTGTAAGTATAAGCAGACTTACAGAGGAAATAAGCTTTATGCTTTTTATTGTCTTTAGCAATGTGTGCTAAAACCGTATGCGTCTGTTCAGTGGCTGTTTTTGTGGATGCCTAGAGCGGCACAGTGTTTGGGGCAACACTAGTAATGAAAAAGAAAAAGTTATCCTTCATTGGAGTGTCTTTTTTTTCTTCCAGACATCAAGATCCAGCGTTTGATCATGAATGCTGTATGTGACTCAGATCTCACCAAGGTGACTAGCTGCATGGAGCACTCTCTGACTGCGGCTCACCCACGCACTCGGTACAGCGCCGGCTGGGATGCTAAGCTTCTCTGGATCCCTCTCTCTTACATGCCTTCCTTTGTGGTTGATATTGGACTAAAGCTGGTGCTACCTCGTCCTACCAAGAGTGTGTAACTCATCAATACTTGAAGAATGCCTTCAGAATTTTTAGTTTTGTTATGTCATTGTGTCTGATGCAGAAGAGCCTGCTGTCCATAATGAACACTGTCCATTTAATAATCAGATTGTGCTTGTATGCATTTTGTACTGTACAGTAGTATATCCATACAAGTTTGTATATTTGTGGAATTCATCAATTAAGACTGGTCTAACCCTAATGCTTTAAAGAGAAAATGGTACTTATTGCTTCTTTTGTCTAGGGTTATTTCTGTTACATTTGTTATTTTGCAGGTATGAGTACCGGTACTTTCAGCAATCACAGCTAATAAAGTTATATTAACACCAGAGACATCTTAATAAAATCACAGGTGCGCCGGCAGAGTCAGAGGGCACGCCCTCCAAGGTGTGCAGCCTCTAGTCATCATCTAGTGGATGAAGGGGGGAAGCAGCAGGCAAACAGAAAAATCCCACAAAGAAACCAAAACCCCGGTTCCCAACACTGGTCTGAACTTGTACACAGTTATGAAACAAACCAATTTCTTGATTTTAAGATCACGTTTGATCAAGCCACATCAACAAGTGTATTTGGCAAACACAACAGCTAAATGAAAATTGCATTAAATCTCTAAATGCTACATTAATACTACTAAATACTTTGTTCACAGACACCCATGAAAGAACAACAAAGCCAAATTATTGAGCTCCACTAAAATCCCATTTATGATTACTCGTGATGTCTTACCTATTTAAGGAACATTATGAAGAAAGAGATAAAGATTTAAATGTTTCTAAATGAAAAGTTACCTAATTTATGCCTTATGTATGATATTTCACTATGACAAACCAATACAATGTAATGTGATACAATCTCACAATAAATTTAGATAATTACTCGACTTGTTCGATCATTTTTATTTACAGGTTTATATTTCTGTTCAGCTACTAGCTCAAACAAATATAACTGTGTGATAAATGCCAGATGACTTGTTTGTAACCTGCATCCTGAAAAATTAACTATCAAATGCCAGACATGCAAAAATCCCGACACAACCTGAAAGCAGCACAGTGTTTGCACTCCTGTTGTCGGGAAATCAGTGACCCCCGCAGGACTTTGACATATCAACTGGGGCTTTACAGGCTGATCATTCTCAGCCAACCCGGCTGCTCTTATGAGCTCCACGTTTGTTGCTGTCGTTTAACCATGTACTGCCTCAAAGCTCTGCGACTGTCAGAACTTCTACAAGTTATTTCCAAAAATACAAATGCGATGAGGAATTTTCTCTCCATACATCCAGCATGTTGTTTGGTCAGAAATTCAACAACTACATTTCAGCGACGAACTTACACCCACGCGGATCATTTCCATAATAAAATGTAAGTACCCCTGTTCGGTACTTGTTGGTTATATATTAACTTTTTATCAGTTGATAAATAATCTGTCAGTGAGTCGAAGGCTATGGTTAATTTATTATAGCAAATAAACGTTATCAATTGCTGAATAGAGAAGAATCTTAAAATAAATTATTGTATTACTTCAAATTGGGTATATTAGGATAAACACTGCTCTCAAGATCTTATGTAATTCATTTCAGTCCAAAAAAGGAAAACAAAACATGACTATATTTAATACTAGAGATGTTATATATAAATTCTATCTTTTTCACTTTTATTTATTACAAATAAACAGCTAAGAATCTTTCCTAATTTCATTGTAATAATATGATTATAAAGGACAGTGAAGGTTATTCTATTCTGAGTAATGAAAATAAGACAATTTGAATATTTTGTCTTATAGTCTTTACTTTTCATTTCAGGAACATGCATTCCACATCTCCCAGTTCAGGAGTGGAAAACATGCTTTTCTACACCATCACCGAAGGAAGAGACCAAGTGCCCATTTCATACTTTAATGCTGTAAATATAGCTTTTTTTTGCATATTAAATATTCATTGATACCATATGCCTTTTAGAAACAGGTACAATTTATTACACAAATACTATTATATGGATTTTACATTGCATCTGGAGAGATGATAAGGTTGAATCTGATTTTATGTTTGTAGGCCCTGAAAAAAACTGGCCTTCAGCCGTCAGACCCTCGGCTCAGAGAGTGCATGGAGAAGCTTCGACAGGCTGTGACGGACTCTGTTGGTGAGGTGATGATGGATAGAGACCTTTTCCACAGGTGAGATAATATTAGTATTTAATATCCTACAGAATTTTCATCTCAAACCTGAAAGCAGAATTAGAGAGATACATTCCCAGATTGTGCTAAGTAGAGTGCACCAATGCAGCATACAAAATATAATCTAATTCACAAGGACAGGAAAAGTCAGTGATCCGACAGTCAAACTGCTCTACCACTTAAGTTGCAGTGGTCCAGTTGTAATTATATTGAGAAATTTGTTAATATTTTGTTAACATTGTCTTTGAAATCTGTCAGCAGGCTTCATCAGCACAATTCAAGTACTGTTGTATTTTTAAGGCATTAGTCTTTCCAGACTTCATGTCGTACCTCCATTTTCTCTGATGAGAGTTGGGACCTCAGGCCAACTTTTAAATACAAGGTCTACATCCAGTTTTTTGCTGGGCCTCAATTTAAATTCCTATGATCTTTTAAAGCATCAAAATAGATGCAGGATCCTTTAAAGCTCTTCACAATTGTATCTTTACCACAACACTAAGAGCCTCATTGTGTTTTGTTTCCATTCATCACCAGGCTTCTGAAACCATGAGACCAAGCTATTATTAGTCTGACCTACAAGCAATAATCCAATATTCCATTTTAATACCAGGTTTATGGTCTGTGTAATGCTGCATAATTACCTCTCTGCTAACTTATCCTGTTGTATTTTTAAGTACCTCAAAATTTAATGAGAAATGTACCATAAATAAATTTATGCCATGTGATCTAATATGTTATTTGCACCTATCATTCTTTGTCCTACCTCACTGAGGTGTATTTGTTTGCCCATTTGCAAAATTATTTGCCACTCTGCCCCAGGCTGAAATTGTTCATTTTAGTTTGTTCTGTAAAAATATTAAATTAACCAAACAAGAGATTGTCATAATGTTCAATGCTTGTTTTATGTTATGTATGTAATGTCTTGTCATATTTAGAAAATATAATATTGAAGTTAATTTGAATTTTAGCCATTATTGTCTTTGTTATGTTTCATTTTCAGATGTGTCGGTGGCAACATCGTTCTGCTGATCCAGGCCTTCCGAAAAAAATTCATCATCCCTGAGTTTGATGTGTTTGCAGAGAAAATCAATGAAATCTACAAGACAGTGCAAGAACAAAGTGATGGGAAGGTAATTTTATTTTGCTTGACCTTTTATTTAATCAAAATCTGACTTTAGTGTTGATGTTTGAAATCTTAAATTCAAAACTTAACATGTTTATCTCCACTCTCTTAAAATTTGTCAACTGAGATTTTTCACATTAAAAGCTGCTACATCTTTCATTACCATGTTCTGCTTTTCTGTTTTAAACTGTGGCTTCAGGTTGCTGACTACATCCCTCAGCTGGCCAAGTTCAGTCCAGAATTATGGGGTGTTTCTTTATGTACAGTTGATGGGCAGAGGTATGATTTACATTTACTTTTGCTGACCATTTAGTACTTAGACTAGACTTATTACTAAATATCATTTAGAGTAAGGTACATGTTGAACATTTATATGCCCAGAATTGAGGTGTTGAGCAAACATATTATCAAAGGCAATGGAAATATCTGTAAAGGTGATGACCCAGACATCGCATACCAAAGCACCATCAGCACACAAGTAGTCATAGGTTTAATGCAATCAAAAACTCCAGAAAAAGCTTCAAAAATGTCCCCAGTTAGCTAATTAAATATTTTTATTTATAATAACTACATTAACTATATTTGAGAGTGTTTATCATCTTCTTTCTTCAGGCACTCTGTTGGTGACACAAAGCAGCCCTTCTGTCTGCAGTCATGTGTGAAGCCCTTGCAGTATGCCATCGCTGTCCATGAATCTGGAACAGAGAAGGTTCACAACTATGTTGGCATGGAGCCCAGTGGTCACAAGTTCAATGTTCTTTCTCTTGATGAGGAAGGTATGCATAACAGGTCATCACCACCTTGTTTCACTACAAAAGCCTTCATCATTCTGTCAGTGTATGATAATGCTGTACATGTACATGGTTTAAATTTAAGCATTAATTCATTTATATTTTTCCAGTTGTCACTCAGAACTCTTATTTAACTTTGTGTTTATCTCATTTGACTCTCATCTAGATAAGCCTCACAACCCCATGGTGAATGCTGGAGCCATTTTGATCAGCTCTCTTATCAAGGTGAACATGTTGACTTTACTAGTCACATGTAGGTCATGTGCAAACAACAAACAAAATTATTTCTAATACAAATCAATTGCTGCTTTAGAGATACAAAAACAGCAATGGTTATTTAAATTATTGTTGCTGGTCTTTCAAATGAACATCTCAAATGAATATCTGGAAAACATTACATTTGCTCTGGACACATTTGAATAATAGCAAAAAGCAATGCTTATATCCTGCAGATTGACTCAGCAATCTGCAGGATTGAAGGGTATAAGTGTCTGCAGTGTCGATGATATTTTAAAAATAATTTTCTAAATATACTGTCTGAATATAGATGATTCTCGTTGAAGTCTTAAAGATTAATTTTACATATTTAAAACTGAAAATCTAAAATGGAGCAGTTTTCCTAACTCCATATCTGTTTGATCTATTACCCAAAGTTGAGCTATTGCTGCCTATGTGTCCTTTATTGCACCAACTGTTAGCAGGGTGGTATATTATGCCATTAGTAATATATTCATGAAGCTGTTCATGATGTATAATGTGTAGCAGGTCATAAATAAACTGACTGTTACAATCAAAGTTTTTCTTCATTTCCAGCCTCTTTCAAATAAGGCAGAAAAGTTTGACTATGTAAGTAATGTGCCTTGAATTTCCCTTTCTTATGAAACCATCATTTTAAAATTATGGCACAAATATTTAGTTTTTCATAGTTGTATTAATGTGAAGAAATTATTATTTTTTGTTTCCCAGGTTATGGAGTTTGTGAAAAAGATGGCCGGCCAAGAATATGTTGGATTTAGCAATGCCACGTGAGTTCATCATATCTAAACATTTTGACTCTTTGTATGCATGCTCCAATAGTTATTCTGTTACACACATTATGTTTTCAGTTCTTAAATGCATTATTGATAATCCATTATTGACCCTTGCAGCTTGTCTTTCTCAGGTTTCAGTCAGAAAAGGAAACTGGTGACAGAAATTTTGCTATTGGTTACTACATGAAAGAGAAGAAGGTCTGCTAAAACACATTAAGTGTATTTTCTTCTGCATTTGTTTTGGTGATATTTTCTTCCAATTTGTACAAGCTATGTAGAATTACAATGTCAAGCTCTGATTTTTATGTTTTATTCACCAGTGTTTTCCTTCAGGAGCTGATATGATTGATGCCCTCGATTTTTACTTCCAAGTAAGACTCTTTGTTCTCATCAAAAAGGTGGTGCGTCTTCCTCTATGATTTAAGATTGAGTTGAACTGAAATAGAAATTATTTAGGTTGAATCATTTGTGACTTGAGTGACTCTTTTCCCTCCAGCTTTGTTCCGTTGAGGTGTCCTGTGAATCAGGAAGTGTCATGGCTGCTACTCTGGCTAATGGAGGGATCTGTCCAATCACAGGCGAGCGAGTCTTGAGTGCAGAGGCAGTGAGAAACACGTTGAGCCTCATGCACTCCTGTGGCATGTATGACTTCTCTGGCCAGATGGCTTTTCATGTTAGTATGACTTAACACAGAATAGCTAAAAGTATGTATTGTTGTTCAGCTGAACCATTCATGATCTCCTCTTCCAGGTGGGCTTACCGGCAAAATCCGGAGTGTCTGGTGCAATACTGCTGGTGATCCCTAATGTAATGGGAGTGATGTGTTGGTCCCCACCTTTGGACAGAGTTGGGAACAGTGTTCGGGGAATACACTTCTGTCAGGCAAGTACAACAATGTTTGTTTAATATGAGACATACTGTATAAGCTCCTCTGTTTCCTCCCTGTGGTCTTGCTGCTATCTGCAGAATTACACTGCTTCAAACAATGCTTGTATATGCGCTGAACAATGTAATTGTTACCATGTTGTTAGAATGGGTTAGATGGGTTAGAATGTGGTTGTTTGGCAGATTAAGTATTAGGTTAGTTTGTGCCAAGAAGATGAACATTTTCTGTTGCTGAATTTACATGTGCTAAATCCACACAACCCCTCTTGTGCAAAAGTCTTATGTCATTATCAAGAACATCAAGGTCCAACTATGATCTTCCTCATTTCTGCCTGGGCCTAGAATGATTGCAGAGTAAACTATTTTTTGTGACAGAATATTACCCAAGGTTTACTTTTAGCAATTTTAAGATATGCTATCACTTTGAAGACACACTTTGACTGAAGGTTGAATTGATAAGAGATAAATGGTCAAAGGGCAGAATCGTGTACCTCTGAGATTATGTAGGGGCCCATAACTCAAGACTTTCTTTATTGTTTATCATAAAAATTGTCACAGAGGCTAAGATGAATAATATAGGGGAATCTCAAGCTCTTAGACCTAAAGACTATAAAAAGTAATCCTGTTCTGTTCTGCATCTGTAGGAGTTGGTTTCACAGTTCAATTTTCACAATTACGACAACCTGAGGCACTTTGTAAAGAAGAAAGACCCCCGCCGGCAGGATGGAGATGACAGGGTAGGCTGCTTTTGTTCTGTGTGTAATTTCTGTTTAGATACATCACTTTATGTTCATGCAACTTTAATGTATTTTCAGAACAAGTCTGTTTTCAACTTAATGTTTGCTGCTTTCAGTGGGGATGTGTCAGCACTGAGAAGGTACCCAAAGCTTTGGCTTTTATTTGTCCTGTTTCTTTACATCTGGCCTGAATAATAACACAATATGAATAACAAATTGAACCACGGAGGAACTCTGTTTAAAGTTATAAGAATGAACTGTTGCTTGGCATAGATTTCCACCAGTTGTAATTCCATATTTATT
This sequence comes from Xiphophorus maculatus, assembly GCF_002775205.1. Taxonomy (NCBI): domain Eukaryota; kingdom Metazoa; phylum Chordata; class Actinopteri; order Cyprinodontiformes; family Poeciliidae; genus Xiphophorus; species Xiphophorus maculatus. Next base: position 11,038,121 of record NC_036462.1, on the reverse strand, counting down.
TTAGTGCTTATTATGACAAACAATAAAAGGAGATAAATATTTTTTATAACAATGGTATGTGCACAAAATGTATGTCTAAGTATGTAATTAGTCTTTTACAACAGTACATGATAAAGAGGGCAGTGAGTGCAGAGTTGTGTAACTATTGCACAATAGCTGTTTGGTCAATAAATTACACTTAGATATATGTTTTTTCAAGGGTTTGCTTATTGTTGAACTTATTTTGAAAACCTCTTGATTAACTTCATCTTAGGTGCCATTAAATGCATAAACAATCGGTAACGTACTTAATATAATATACTGTAATATTAAGTAGTACATTTCATTATTTTGTGCTTTGATGTGCGTGGTAATCATTACAGGTCAATAAAATAACGTAGTAAAAAATAACCTCTCCCCTGCAGTAAGTGCTAATATTCTTTTAAAAGGATAAAATGTGTTTTCCTTTATAACTTTATGAACACAAACCAAACTGTGATCCTTGAAATCTTTCAGAAAACAGCAAATACACTTTTTGTATTGGAGTGATCCAGAGCAACTTTCCTTCTGATGTTCATAATAACCCAATACTGTTGTAGATCAAACATTTATTCTCATGTTTATATACCCTTAAATTATTCTTAATATTTATTGGTAATCAAACACAACTAGTGAACAGTCAAAATGACTTATATTTCAGATTTGCCCTTTCAACTATGGACATGGATCTGAAAGACTACGACTCCAGAACAGCACTACACATTGCTGCAGCAGAGGGTGAGCTCCTCCATCACCTCTCATCTCATTAGTTATTTTTGGAAATGAAATGTTCAGCTGTCTGGTATCCATCAACCTATCTGTCTTTGCCAGTGCCCAACCAAGTACTCATTTGATAGACATTTTTTCAGAAGTCTGACATTTCTGTTTAGAATACCTTTTTGCAATTGATCTTAAGAAATACTAAAATTTTCCAAGATATTGAATTTGAAGTTTTCTGTAAACTATGATAATAAAAAATACTAGAAATAAAGAAAAAACATGTAAAAAAACAAAAACTGAATCATTGTGAATACTTTCTGGATTCAGTGTACCTGCTTTGTTGTTTGTGCTTTCTTTTTCCCAGAGTCACTATACGTCAGTTTCCATATGTAGTCTCATCATATTTTTAAATACAGTAGAAAACGTATGCAAAATTATTTTTTTTCTCAAATAAAAAAAGCCCATTCTGAACTATTTAAAAATGACTTGGTTGGCCGTAATCTGAAAGTGTAATTATTTCTACCTTTTTGTTCTCAGGTCATGTAGATGTTGTAAAGTTCCTCATTGATACCTGCAAAGTTGATCCATTTGTTCAAGACAGGTTTGAATAATTACTTCTTCTTTTGCCTTATTCTTAATGTCGTGGAGGCTATCAAGCATTTAAACATGCCATCTATGTCTGAATTGGCAACATTCTCCTAGATAATTTGTTAAATTTCACTGTAGGTGGGGGAACCTTGCAGTTGATGACGCTATGCAGTTTGGACGTGAAGAAGTTGCGAAGATGCTAAGAGAATACCAAGACTGGAAACAGCAGGAAATGCAACACGGTGAGGCTGAACATCCCCGAAAACTGGATACAATCGAGGGCATGGTGTGATAGCTTTAAAGCAGAATAGTAGCGTGTCAGCACATTTGTGAAACCTATGTGAACTTGTGGAAGCTCATTGTTAAACTTGAACCAAGCACCAAACCAAAAAATCCTGACTAAATGATTTTTTGTATTGAACTACGCATACTGTAGCAAATATATCAAGGGTGTAAGCCAGGGGTCTCAAACTTCAGTCCTCGAGGGCTGCAGTCCTGCAACATTTAGATGTGCCTCTACTGCACCATACCTGAATAGAATAATTAGGTCATTAGCAAGGCTTGGAGAACTGATCTACACAAGGAGGAGGTAATTAAGCCATTTCATTCCAGTGTTTTGTACCTGTGGCACATCTAAAAACTGCAGGACAGCGGCCCTTGAGGACTGGAGTTTGAGACCCCTGGTGTAAGCTATTATATAAGCTTACACCAGCTTACACTTGACACTTTGTCAAAACGTGTCAAGTAAAATATTTAAGGAAAATGTCAAATTAATACTGCTGCAATCCAGCATCAGCCTGCCCGCAATGTTTTTCGTTTATATATCCATTTAAAGCTAAAACTTTCTGTATGATTTATAAACATGTGTTAATAAAGTGCTTTAACTGACTTTAATCTCTATATTTTACAATTATATTTTTCTTACATGGCCTGTTGGATCATGAATATAAGAATCAAAGAATAATTAGTAATTTTTCTACACAATCCAGTACAGCCATTCCTTTATAGGGGATTTTCATTAGCCTTTGATGTTCACAGAGGCTTATTCAGAAATACGTCTGGCATTTGTAACTACATGCACACATACAAATATGAATGCATGCAAACTCAAACCAAAACCACAGGTATTTGCATAAATTCTGCATGTTTACAATACAGAATTGCACAATTTGTATTTTGTTTAATGTTGAAAGTTTGAAACATGATAAACAACTGGAAATGTGCTTAGTAGTACTCTGTTGTAAATCTCATTAATAAAGTGATGTTTTTGAAGTGTTAAGATTGATAACAGTTCCTTATCAATCCTTATAGTGGTGTATAGCAGTTTGTCTATACACCACTAGTGGTTCAGTTTTCAGTTACCAGGTGGCGCTGTGGCAGCATGAGACTAAACTTAAAAAGATTTTGATCAGGACTTTATTTGCATTAAGAGAGAGCTCTTGTAAACAGCAGGTCCTGAAAGTTAAAAGAAAGTGCATGGCCAGCCTGCTGAGCAGACAACACAACAACATCCAAAAAACTGGACTTATTAATGTATTTATTTATTTTCTATCATTTTATCTGAGCAGCATGCTTTTGCATAAAAAACTAAGCACTGCTGAGATTACAGGAATTTTGAGGATTAAAATAAGTAGAGAATTTAATGACTAATCAGTAATATGTGAGAGGATTTTAGAGAAGCCAGAATAACTGTTGGGAAAAAAACTAAGGCTGACAAGGAGAAATTTAAAGTACACTTAAGTCATAAAAATAGTTGGGGTCTGGAAGTGTGTCATCTCTGGGAAACGAGATAACCTTACAGTCAGTATTTGCTGCATATTGTGTAACTGTACCCAATACTGTAACAAATGTTTGTAAATGAGATGCATTTTATCAGTATATTAATTTGCTAATTTGTCACGTCTCCCTTTTATTTTTGGTTCACTGCTATATCCTTTTACAGATTGTCTTTAAAATAAAATGATTCCCCTTAAATTGTTAAATCTTTAATTCATTAGATATACCTCTGATTTTCTCTTTCTTTCAGTCAGGAATCAGATCATTAATTTATTTTTCATCATAAAACTTCGACCAAACACGACAATTTAGATGCCATTTTCACGACTTTTATTTTGATGGAGTGAGAAAAGAATCCAGAATGTTCTCCTTTTTTCCACAGATATTGCTTTTCTTCTTAACCCATGATCTGCAAAAACAAATACAAATGATCAGTTGCAATGTTCAAACACAAACCATTACAATCTATGTAATTCTTGAGTTATCAAATACTAACGCTGTTCATCCAGCTGATGTAAGCAGAAGCACGGGTAAAGACGGTGGGTTTCTGGTAGGTGTTGCAGCCAAGGGAAGACACAAAGCTGGTCACTCCGTGGACCACCCACTGGCCGTTGACACTGCAATTCAGGGGGCCACCAGAGTCACCCTGCATAAGTAAAATTATATATTTTAAAAAATCAGTCATGAAAACTGGATGTCATTATTTTGATTTCTTTTATTATTCCTGCAGCCTTGGAAAAGTATTCATGCCCCTTGAACTTTCATGTTTTGTTTTATTATAACAACAAAATTAAAGAAATAAGTAATAAGGAGAAGTTTAAAACATGGAATGGTCGTTAAAAAATACAGCATGCTCACAGAGCTCTGTTCAAGTTATTAAAAAATGGAGAGAGTGTGCAAAACCATCCATTATTTATTTTCCACCTCACAATCATGCACTATTTTGTGTTGACCTGTGACAAGCTTGTGGGTGCAAGCTGACAAAAAAAGTCAGTTAATTAATTATGTATCACCATCTGTCTGTGTCAATACTTTTCTGTAGCTCTGCACACCATTATGAACCTCATGATTGTCCACTTTTTGTTGAAAAGAGGTTGGCTCACCTGACAACCAGAGTCGCTGCCACCTCCAGCACAGACCATGGAGCTCTTCACAGTGCTGCCCCACCAGCCGCTGCTGGAGCAGGTGTTGTAATCAACAACAGGCAGGTAGGCTTGCTTCAGCTGAGCAGACAGGTTACCACCAGCTGGGAAAAACAGCCAAACATATCAGAGCCTGTCTGAACGTCCACCATGTTAATCATGTTAGTGTGAAATTTTGTTACTCACTCTGAGTGCGTCCCCATCCAGAGATGTAGCAGGGGTGGTTGTGGGCCAGAACCTGACCGGAGGGAGGAAGAACGCCCAGCTGGACGTAGTTGTTGAGGACAGCGTCAGTGGACAGACGCAGCAGAGCAATGTCGTAACTACAAGAAGCAGGAAGCAAATGCCAATTTTTTTAAGATTCTTGAAAGGTGAGTTGTGAATAAAATTTAACTCTATGAAGAAACATATTTCTTTGTTCTTTTAAAACAATAAAACCACCTAGCCAAAATGTTATTTTGTTCTAAAATCCATTAAAACCATATTGTTCAAGAAATAGGCATCACATATCTTTTAACAGAAGTTAAGCAACAAAAAAACGTTTTTTTTCTCAACGGTTATGCTGGTAATTACTTAATTGTTGCACTTCCCTAGACGTTATAGTAACAACTATAGAAGAAAACAACATAAAATATTATTTTTACATGGAAAATATTATAAATAAGTAAGCATCAAATTACACAAATTCTTCATGTTTTTAAAACGTGCAAGATTACTTAATAACATGTTGCATTTGATGTATACTGTAGGTCTGTCTTTTTTGCCCTGAACACATTAAGAACTGGTGAAACTACATTCTTACTAACCCTCCAGCCACATTGTTGGAGTTCCAGTTAGGGTGGACGTAGACTTGGCTCACGCTCAAGTACTGCTCCCTTCCCTCATGGTTGTTAATGTCATGATCTCCAAGAACGACACGCCAAGTCATGGATCTTTTGCCCATGCAGAAGAGACAAGATGTTTCTTTCAGTTATATTTATCCAAGCTAATTAAAAAAAATAAAACAATAAAACTATCAATAGTTATTTGAAGCTGAATCTCTAGTAAGTTGGACAATATCAAAAGTATATTCAGGTCTATGAAAATTGATGCTTCTCATGGTTTTGTTCTCTTCAGCTTTTCCATGATGCATAAGACTCCCACCTGTCCACACAGTGAGCAGCAGTCATGACCCATCCTCTCCTAACGAGAGTTCCTCCACAGGTGTGGTAGAAGTAGCTTCCAGATTGGTACTGAAGGGAGATCTGAAAAACGCCAAGAGACAGTTTTGCAAACACAAGTAAGCAAACCCCAAACCTTTTCTCCAATGTCTTAAAAAGACTTCCTAAAAATAAGATCTAACGCTTGATGAGGATGAGGAGATGCAAAGGAAAATGTCCAGGTTTGATTGAGAAAAAGTGACAGTAATGATTCTTGGACTTGTTTTAGGGAAAGATTTAAGGGAAATATACTTTCATTACATTTATCAGTTGGTGTACTTGAGTTATAGAGCAGATGTGATCAGTTTAAAATCTGATGCTGAAGATTTCACATGTTTAATATCAGCAAGCAAGTTTCATGAAATTTGCATGTTTTCTTGTAGTTTAAAATAACTTTAAAGCTACTTTTAGGCCTTTTTGTCTTGTCTTTATGGTAGTGATTGTTTTGTTAAGTTTGCAACACATGAATTATAAGGTCTGAAAGGGTTTGAAGTATACCTGCCATGGCCAGGAGTTAGGTCTGGCCACCTCTCCTCCCACAACTCTTCCCTCACCAGTATTATCCTCCAGGTACCTGGGCTGGGGTTCAGCCAGAACTGAAAAAAAAACAGATATCCAAAAGAAATAACAATATTATATTTAAATCCATATGGGACTTCTGTGGAGAATCTTCAAAACATAATAGGTGGTACTTACCCAGGGCTGCAAGAGAGGTCAACAAAAGAAACCTGAGCATATCTGCAGTCTCCTTAAACTTTCTGTCCTGGTAACCTCTGTCCAATGCTCTTTTATACCCTCAGGTCAGCTTATACTGTGTTGATAGTGTTGTAGATTACGTGTCCAATGCCACCCTACATCCACCTGTGCAGATCCCACAGTTATCGTCAGAGCAGGAAGGACAGACTACCGTACATTTATTCAAAGAATAGTTGGTACTGGGTGTAACAGTTTTACTTACTAGGAAATACCGAAAGATTCCCTCTAGAGTTTTGTGTAAAAATGTATTTTACCTGCACAGCATATGTTTAAGAGTAAGACTAATGATTAATGATCATTTTTATTTCATGAAATGTTTTGCTGCTTTCGAAAGTAAAAATGCTACACATTCATAGTCATATATTGGGATATGTAGGCTACTGCTAACTCAGCAAAAATATCTACTCAAGAAAATTAGATCATCTTGTCACGAAGACAATTTTAATAGCCGTGGGTTAAATAAAAGCCTGCAGCAGAGAAGATAAAAATACCGATGTGTGATGAAAATCTCTTTGAAACATTTTACACTTTCACATTATTTAATATTGCCCCAGTCCCACATCAGGGCAGAGGGTGTAGCTAGATGGGAGGTGGTATAATAGTTTCATGCCAGGGTGTGGATTATTGTAACTCCACAGTAAAGACCTTTTTTCACTGCAGGGTCCGGCCTGGCCCAATAGGACCGTTCGACCCGGTCCCATTGGTCCAATAGCCCTGGTGGTTTTGCATTGAGATGGATACGTCACGTAAATCGAATTCTTGCTAAAGCTACCGAGGCGAACAACCAGCGACCGCAGAACAATTTCCCTCTTGGTTCTCTCGTCCCGCTCTTTCTGAATGCGCTCATGAGCGAGGAAGCAAAGGGAAACATTTACCTCAGCTTTACATTTAACGAAAAAAAAAAAAAAAAAAAAAATCTCATCTGAATGTCGTCTCTGAGCTGGACTATAACCTGTGGCTGGTGGGATTTCCCCGCTGGAGCGACGCGATGCGGAAATCCCCTCGTTCACAGCCTTGCCGACTTCTAATCGGTTCAGTTAGAGACATGTTATTTACATTTACCATTAAAATCTTTGGCTGAAGAGGCGATTGTAATCCCAGTGTAGGGTAAGAATAGATTATGATGGGAATTTATTGATGCAGCATATTGAAATGACAGACATCGGGAAAGTCTAGAGCTCCTCTGACCCAGAAATTTGGTCTTTGTTCCGCCTCCGCAGCCAATGAACCAATCAACTGCTAACTCCAAACCAACCCGGTCTGGCAGCTCTCGGGGTTCCAGGGAGCCGGATGGTACCGGGCTGGAAGTGCTAATGCAAAAACGATCCGGCCCGGGTCAGCCCGGGTCTGGCTGTGCAGTGCAAAAGGGGCTTAAGGCTTGATAACAGATACATTTTCTCAGATAGTAACAGTTTGCGCTGGTATGTTGCCAAAATTAAATAAAACTACTGAAAAAAACGTTATTGTGTTTTTCCCCACAAATTTCCGTCTGATTCCAAGTGTAACTCCTCGCAGGGGCGCCGTATGGTGAGGACAATTCCAAGGGCCCCTGACCGACAGGGGGCCCTCCACAATTTTCTTTCATAGAAATAAAAAATAAATTGGGGCCCTGTCAATTACAAAATTAATTATATTGTGTTTTCTAAAATTGTTTTTAGCAGTAAAACTCAAATGTTGCCACTCCCAGACCAAAAAGCATACATCCATATTTGCTAGTTCAAGAACAATCATGCACCTGTGTTTTTCTCACAGTGTTATCAAAGCACACCTGTTGCATATGTTAAGAAGAAGCTAGGAGATATGACTTACAGTGACTTAAAGCATGTTGAAATGTATTTGTAACCATGTTTGAGAAAACACATTTTTGTAATCCTTCTTAAACAAAACAAAGAGTTATAGTGTTGCTTGCCAAATACATCAATGTATTTCACAAGCATTATCAAATACACTGGCATTTGGTAGCGGTTTTAGCATAAACACTAAAATCTCTTATCCTTGCAAAAATATTTTTACCCCCATTTGACCACCAAAAGGGGGCTGGGGGTTAGTGGGTTTGCTATACCGGTCCTGGGGTGAAGGGAAGTCCAGAACCTGGCCCTCACACTATCTAATTGTGGACAAGAATATTGTTTTCAAACTAGGCCTGCTGCTGAAGAAAAATATAAGCCTTATATTTAAGTTAAGTAAAACCTTTTTGACTATACTTGTCATTGCAGTGGTGGGGAATAGCCCCACACTACCATCCCAAACACAAAATAGTTTGGGATCTGTCCCTCTACTCTTGAGTCAGGCAGCCTCCAAAGAAACAACTCCTCCAGAATATCATTGCATTAATCTGAAAAGTATCTGGAAAAGTAACTGCTCATGAGAGATCCTTGATCGAAACTTGCTGCCAGCAGCTTCTGGACATTTCAGGTTTTTAAGGAGCTTTTCCAGAGCCGGGGAACATAGAAACAAGATGTTACATCCTCTCACTTAGTTCTGTTCCTGGAAACAACGAGTAAACAAGTATCTCATTAAGGATCAGCTTCATTTGCCAAGTTCATGCACACAACCAAGGAATTTGACTTTGATTCTACTTTGCTCTCAGTCAAGACATTTTAAATGTAATCATACAAAAAGAGTCTCGTATAAAGCATATATAGAGAGTATTTTTATAAAAGCAAGGTTAAATTTGTGCAAATTCATGTGCACATGCATGTTCTCACAAAACCTGATGTATGGTTGGATTTTTTCCAGCTTGAGCCAGTTGTCTGACGTTAGCCTATCCCATTGATATCACAGTTCTGTTGAGAAATAGTTGTGACGTGGTGGGAACGCATGACTTTTTGAAGTATGCTCAAAAATGAGTAAGCAAAGTAAACAAGTTGTTTTACCTTGCAGGTCAGCAAAGCATATCAGAGGAGCTGTCTTATTGGTCGATCCTAGATATGGTGGATGCTGTGCTGGTTCTGGCTCTGGCAGGGTAGCTGGTGTACTTGAAGCTGAGAGTTATAATAATGAACAAACTAATGATCTGAAAACACCAACAGATTCAAGTGAAACTACTGTAGGAGTACCATGAAGCTCCATTCTTGATGTGGATGGGTGTTGTTTTATTTTTCTACTATGATCAAAAGCTTCACAATTTTGTAGAAAATCCAGTAGTTCTAATAAACTGATGTTTTTGTGTGAAAACACCTTGTTTGACCTGATAATGTTGAAAATATGTGACCCTCATTTATTTATTTATTTATTTATTCTGTCTGATCAAATAACTTTTTCCCTGGTTGATGAACAGCAGTCTTCAGTTTCAGGCTATCTGGTGATGGAGCCAGAGAACGATATTACATACAAGGTGCTCTCTCTGAGTCAAAATAAAAGCCTCTGTTATGAGAAAACTAATTGTTTAAGGTTGAGTTATGGTGAAATTATGATTTAAAAGTAGATTTTAGTACTGCATGTCTTTCTCATGTCTATATCGTCATTGGTGAATTAAAAAAAACAAAAGTAGCCTGATGCAAACATGAATAGACATAATTTTAGACTGATTATTTTCAGTAATTAATTTTGGAATAAAAGGGTCAGATTAAACAAGCATTCCATACGTTTTATGTAAATGTACAAATTAATAGAAGCAGTATACAGTAACCTGAATGACTGTGAAGCATCGCTGCACTAAGCCTTGTCCCAGTATATCTGAAAACTATCTGGAGAGCTTACTGAACTAACGAGCTTTAGAAAAATTAACACACCCTTGGCTGAACACTGGAGAAAAACTGAAAGATTTTCTTTCTTTTATTTTTGTTCTTAAATGATCAGCGTATGAATTTTTTAACTTCTCTTTGCCTTTCAGGAGAAAAGGCTTGCTTTTCATTCTGTTAATGCTAAAACTGGACTATAAACTCAAAAATACTGCTTTTTAAGGTCTCATTGTGGTTTTATGAGCTTCAAACATTTTGTTCTGTAACCCACAACTAGAAGATCCTGAGTCTGCATGTTGTTGTCTGAAAATTGTGAATCAGGGAAGAAGTAGCTCTGCTGGATGATGGAACTGCAGGGGAAAGTTGATTTGCATAAAGAGAACTGGGAGCCCTAAGATGGATGGTTTGAATTTTGAACTGAGGTTCTGTAAAGAGAAAATATACCCATGGACAAAATACCTCCTCTGTTAATGACCAAAAAAGTCCACAATGGTCCCTGAAATAAGTTTAAATTCACTAAAATACTTTTATGAAAATATATTACAATTTTCTTTTGCAATTTTTTTTTCTTGATTGTAAAAATTAATATCAATATATGAATGTTTTCACTGCAATAAAACTACAAAATAAGATTAATTTAAAAGCTTTTAAGATCACAGATAAAACCTGAAATAAACATGGAACGTTTTATTTTTTTAATATGACATCTGGAGTCTCAGGGGTTAAGGACATCCACCGGCATCTGCATCAGAAATGTAGATGGTTTTGAACTTTTCAAGCAGTCTTATGTGCTTCTCCAGTTCAGTCAGTTGCTCCTCCATGTGGATCTTGCGGGCTTTCTGCGATGGGGTGTATAGGATGAAAGGAAGGCCCTGATATTCATGATGCACTTCATACCATTTCTTCTTCAAGCCCTAACAAGAAAATGCAAACATGGGAACTTGACATCAGACATTATTCTATCTTTACATTTCTTTGACTTTCTCTGTCCAATTGTATTTACTTCACCAGAGGTTTTAGATGTTAGATGTCTGTTGTTAAAGAAAACAAATGCAGCATACCTCCAGGGCAGCTTTTCGCTCGTCCTCTGACACTTGTCGTGTGGCCTGCTTCTCCTTTTCAAGTCTCTCCAGGTCATCCCTAGCCTGCTGTTCAGCTGCACGGCGCTGCTGCAAGTACATGGGTACCTGACCAAAATCCTGCAGGAACGAAAAAGAAACTTCACGTCCACCTATAATTTGCTCAAATGTTCAACTGAGCTCCTACATGGAAAATGTAGCAGTTAACAGGAATATAAGCTTGGTTCAGCATCGTTGGACTTAGGGAGATTCTGAATATTATTCCATTTTCAATTCATAAAGTAGATAACATCCAGGTGCTGTTGGTCAGTCACTGAAAGGTTAGAAAGGTTAAAAATAGCACTCATGGCCCAGGACTTGTCAGCATTAGCCACACTTTCCACAGAGTGAAGTGACAGGATGAAGAATAATACCTTTTTCATGACATATTTGGGGGTAAGTCCAGCGCTTTGGAGAAGCTGTTTGTGTGTCTGTGCAAAGTCTACATGAGAGGGCTTAGGCTTCACATCAGCTGTCTGTATGACATCCCTCTTGATTGGACTCAGTGGGTAGTTGGCCCGTACGTGGAGTGGTGGCCTTACTGCAGTGATAGTACTGGTTTTCTGGATGCCTTCAGTCCCTGTCCCTAAAGAAAAGCAAATATCAGGTGGGTTATATTGACAGTACAAAAGCAAATCCTCATGCAGTTGTTTGAGGAACTTACTCTCAGGAGCTTTGGGGCGCTTTGCGTTTTTCTTGAGGTAGTTCGATGGAGAAGGCAATTCAAGTTTTGCTGGTCCCATCGTCTTCCAAGCCTGTTTGTTTGGCTTCTGATCAAGCAGAATAGTTGCCAGGCGCTTGGGTACATACCTATCACAACATAGAATATCTTCAATAACACTTGAGGAGAAAAACAACAACAAAAAGGAATAAAACAGAATTCTGGTTTTAAATGACAAAAAAAAAAATCCCACTTCTGTATTCTAAATTTAGAGGTCAACTGTATGGTTACCACCTTTCATAAATGAAAATAAGAGACGCCCACCACGGCGTCTTGGAGGCAATGACCACTATGGTTCAGGTCGCTAATTCTCATGGGATGGTTGCTGCTTAAAGTGAAGTCACTCACAGTGAATAAAGCATTCTGAAATTTTAAATAAGTAAAAGTAGCAATACTTCATACTCATGTTACTCAATTAAAAGTAAAAATTATGGCATAGGAAAACTACTCCTAAAAGTTTTTTTTTGTTTGTTTCTTTGTTTGTTTGTCTTTCAAAAAGTTACTCAAGTAAATATAACTACTTTCTAATCACCTCTGGTCACACATATAGCTTAAAAAAAAGTTAAATAAATGTAACATCTGCTGCCTGTATTATGATTTGAAAGAAAGTCAGATCATCCAACGGTCAAGTCACACTAATAGAAAAAAATATATATGATCAATGAAAACTATATTCCTCAAAAAGGTCTGCATTTCTAAATGAATTACACAAAAGGTTCTACCAAAGCCTGGTTGTTGTAAGTTAGTCCCTGTTTACATGACAATGATCCAACAAAAATGGAATTTTTGTTTCGTTTCTGTTAACACATTTACATGAAGACATTCTAATTACAGTCTTTGTTTACACAGTAACGGTACACATCGAAAACGTGTAATGCTCTCGCCACGCCACGAAAAACACGCACTATGTGCCTCTGATTAGGGTGCGGTTGGAAAAAGTGGGATAACTTTGCTGAAACACGTTGTTTGACCTTTCACGGTGTCCGTAGTTCTCTAGATAAGAGCGCTTAACAAGCGAGTGCTTGTTGTGAGCGCTGAACAAGCACACGCGTATTTTGCTACCTGGGCGGTGCGGAGCGGTGAAGAGACGCTGAGGGAACCGTATCTGATGGGAAAACACGAATTGTAATAACACCAGCATTGTCAGTAGTTTCTTCTTCTGCGGATTGTAGGAAGCAACTATGTTTTGCGTCATACTATGCATGAGCTAGGGATTCCCTGACAGAAAAGATCCATTTACTCTGTTTACAAGACAACGGACACCGGTACGTTCCAGAAACGTTGCACTCTGGAACCCGTTTTCAATCTGTGCCGTTGTCAGAGAAAACATTCGGTGGTTTCATGTAAATGTACAGTACAAACGCAACAAAACTCTTCCATTTTCTCCAGAAATTGCTGTCGTGTAAACGGGGCCTAGTGTCTGCAACATTTCTGCAACGTTTCTCCTGATCGGGGTTGTCTGTCATCAGGCAGCCCACCGTGCTGCCTGATGACAACCGACAATTTGGCTTGATTCAATATTTCCAGTGTTTTATTGTGTTCATTATTGATGCATTCAGTGTTTATGTGTGACAGATGTCTATCGGATATTTAGTACGGAACAAATTGCGTCTCGTATCGGTTTTTAATCGGTTCGGTACTCCATTGTAAAACCTGGGTTAAATTCTTCTTCGTTTTATTTTTTAAGTGACTTGTACAACTCACCTTGGTGGTTTTTGTCCGGGGTCCTTTGAGATCCAGTCTTGAACGCTTCCTTTTGCGTTGATCGCTTCAGACATCGCAAAATTGTGAACACACTTCAAAAAACGTTAAAGCACCTACCTGGCTTGTTGCTAGGTAACTTTCTAACAAGTCTTTAAAATTCTAGTATATTATTATTCAAACATCTCAAATTCTGTCCAAAACAAAATGTGACTTATTTTATATTAATATGTAAAATTCTATTATAATTCAAACACCTAAAATTCTGTATAAAGCTAAATAGGATTTATTTCAGTTTATTTCAAACACTGTTTGTAAAAATAGACAAATTTATTTGTATTTAAAATTATGGAGATTTGTAATCATTTAAATGGATCTGCTGGACAGATTAGAAATTAGGCAGCTGTGAATGCGGGAAGGGCCATATTTTCTGGCTTGAAGTTGTCTGACGTTAGTATATCCCACTGATAAGGCATTATACTGAAAAGTGCTGTGAAATGGTGTGAATATATGACTTCTGGATATATTCTCTAAAATGTCTAAACAAAGTAACTTCTGTTCTCCAGTCTCAGTTTAGGGATTCACATCTTAAAAAACACACACATAAAAATAGCTAAATAAAGATCATTTTATGAAATAGATGTGTTTGGTTTTCTACATTATTCTTAAAAAAAAGTATATATATATATATATATATATATATATATATATATATATATATATATATATATATATATATATATATATATATGAAAATAAATTTTACTCATGAGTTCAATTTCTGAATTTTTTTATTTAATATCAAGTTTCATCTGAGTCTGAGAATTAAGTTGTAGACTTATATTTGTTTTCTTTATTGGACATTGAGTTTTCTACAAAAATATAGGCTAGAAGAAGAAAGACCTATAATAAACAATGAGTTTGGTAATGACTGGTTAAAGTGGCTCAACGTCTCCTTTTTGTTGCCGTCTTGGATGCAAGTGATTGTTCTTTTCTCTTTTTTGCCCCTGAAGTCTTGGATTCTGATGGCTTGGTCCTATTTTCTGATCCTGTTGGTTGAAATGAACAAAGACTGAATTTTACAGTTAATTAAATATAAAAATGACAAAAAGTGATATGCACTCAAACGTTTTAGTCCTCAACAAACCATAAACTTTAATATCTTCAATGTGCTTTTCAGTGCATGCCCATAAAGTAAAAGGAAGATAACATAATTTTTACTAATATAAATGTGAGTTTTGTGTATTGTGTGTATGTACTCATTAACAATGCCCCCAAATAAAATCCAGTACAACCAATTGATTTCAGTGTAGAGCCAGTGTGTATATTTTAAGCATCAATTAGATTAACTTGAGGGCTCCTGCTTACTCTTGAGGAGCTGCAGATGCTCATTGTTCAGGTGGGGGAATGCATGGACAAGAAATTTGTTAATGTAACCCATAAACCTGGCCTTTGTGGAAAAATGGCAATGTTGTTCAGTTGTTGAAAGCATGCCAAAAAATCCCTCTTCCACAACTAGTGTGGGAGATACAGCAAGTTAAACTGAACTTTTTTTTTTTTTTACCAGACCTGCTGAAGATTATGTGGGGTAGGAAACTAACACCCTGAAAGCAATATGCCTAAGGTGGAAAGTAATGGTGGCAGACAAACATTCTGTGAGGATGTTTTTATTCATCAGAGGAAGGGGAGCAAGTCAGAATGACAGTAAGATACTGAGGTAAATGGAGGATAATCCTGGGCAAAAAAAATAAAATTCTAAAAGACTACAAACTGGGTTCACCTTTCACCAGGGGAACCCTAACCATATAGCCAGGGCTGCAATGGAAAATTTGAAATTATTTGAATTTTCTTCCACCCCTGGAATTTTCTTCCAGGGGTGAAAATTCAAATAAATTCAAATTTGAGTTGAGCAGAGTTATCCAGATTCATTAAATAAGATTAACTGATCAAATTATATAGAGTAAATTTTCTAAGTTTCTGTTGTCAATAAAATAAATGATACCTTTCTTTGGACCTTTTCCTTTAGGGGATGTTTTTCTTGTTTGGGGTAAAGCCTTCTTCTTTGGTTTTGCTGCTGTTTGGACAGTCTCCAGCTCCACCTCCACAGGATAATGATCACTGATGTTTCCAGCCTTGGAGAGTAAAAACATGAAATTATAAATCTTAGCACCTATTCTGTGCTCTAAAATGTCTGAAAGTGTCAACCATTTTTCTGAGATGCAGCATTGCTAAACAATAATAATGATAATAACAAAGCATACTTCTTCATCTGTCAGCCCAAACTCCACTTGAAAGTTGAAAGACTTTGCAGAGTCAGGAACAATGGCATCCAGCATTTCTTTCCCATACACCACAATCCTATTTGAAGAAGATAGTATCACAATGCATTTTATTGGTGCAGTTTTCAACATACATGCAAAGACATTTTACATGTTTACATTTACATATACTATTATTAGATAGTACTTTAAGCAACAGTAGACATGTTTTGCAGTTCATAATTTGTTAGAGGGAATAAAATTCAACCATGCAGATTCAGTCAGGTGAAGAAGAAAGTACACTATTTTTAAGATCTAAGTTTAACGCAATGAGGCAAGGTGCAATCCTAGAGGTCACCAGGGTCCGATACTAAATAACAATGAGGGGATCTATAACAAAAATGACATGATAAAAAAATGTATAAAAATCAAGGTAATTCATGGCAGGTAATTAACTACAGTAACCTACCTGCAAACTTCAACAAGCTTAGACAAATTTGGAAACAAGGATATTAAAACATCCTTCTCAAGCAAGGTGATTATTTCAATTTATTGAATTTAATTCATTTAATTCAATTTAGGAATTAAATATCAAGAATTTATTTTTATTCAAAGTGTGCTAAAAATGTGCGCACTGTGTATTGATGACAAACTGATGTTGTGATGTAAACTCGTTATCTAATTCCAAGACAAAGTCATTTTTATTTTGTCCTGACTCATTAAACCTCAAGTTAAAAGTAACAATCTGCTGTTTTATTAATGTTGTAGAAACAAAGATGTTTGTCCTTGACACCTAACATGTATCTCACCTGTCGTAGGTGTGGTCATTATGATTACTAGTCGTGGTGTCAACATCGTCATCTATCAACCAGTAGAAGGGATCAGAAGAGATGCGGATTGATTCCTTTTTCTTCTTGGAAAGATATCGACCATCTGCGTTGAAGTCCCCCAATATCATGATATTCTGCCAAGGACAAAAAAATAAAAGTCAAAACCACAAATTACTGTACACAAGTACTTAGAGTAGTGATGATTGTTAGTGTTTGTAAGCAAAAATGCAGTTTTACTTTTTATCCTGCTCCCCCAAGATTTCCTTCATTGGCAGCCTTCTCAATTACTTTAGTGTTAAAAGACATTAAAAAAGAGCCCACTGACCTCTTACTGTTTGTAATAACAGAAAAGATCCACAATAAATGAAAGAAATCATGGTGTTACACATTATCCAACATCTCACTCACATTTTTAACAAGACAGTGACACCTGGTGTTTGAAGAGTTTCTCCTCTAACTTACAGTGAAGAGATGGCTGAAATGATTAACTTCTGGCTGAATTTTAGCAAAGCTATTAATGAAAACTCTAATATTACCTTCCAATTTTCAAGTTGCATATCTTTATATAAAATGTAGCAACTTACATTAGTTTCCCACTTCTGTCTGACAGCTTCGACCACATCGTAAAGCTCATCAAGTTCCTTTACTGAGTCTTCTGGCTTGGTGTGGACCGGAATCAGGACCAGGTCTTCTACAACTGAAAGTGGACGTAAAAGCAAATAACATAGGCCCAGATCCACAGTGCACCTAAATAGATGGGAGCTCAAATAAATCTTTAGGTTTAAAATAAATTAGAGGCCTCAGTTCAGTGTTTTCACATATTTCATGTCAAAATTTCTCCTGGTTCACATGATCTCAGTCCTTGTAAGCCCCAAATAAAACACAACATTTGACCATACATTCATAGCAGATATATTTATAACAGTTATACATAAAGTATTTACTCTGCAAAAACTGCTACACATACCAGGTTGGACGGACAGATGGATGGATGATAATTGTATGCAGTAATATAGGAATCAAAGTATGTGCATAAAAGTAGCTTTCATTCTCTTCATACATACTTATACACATTTGGAAAATATTTAGTCAAATTTCATATGTTTCCAAACTGTGTAGAAACCCTGTCATTTCACTGTGAAAAAAACCCTGAAATATGGTAATATTTAGTAATGATAAACTGCTCTCTCTGGTGCAGCACAGCACCATATATATTCATTACTGTATGACTTTTATGAAGTGCTCATTACAAGAACATTTTTCATGAAACACCATCAGATTTGAATGAAGCAAATGTTGCAGGCTTATAAAGATAAACCACAGTGGTTTGACTGCAGTGAAACCATGACCTTGTGTTGTTGCTGATGATTTAAAAGAATTTAGCTGAGAATATGTTGTAATATTTTATAACCTAACCTCTAAGTAAAACTATAATATTGTATTTTTTAGTGTAGTGAGAGTAAGGGTTTCATCATGACCTTTACAACATATCTATCATAGAATGAGTTAAATTAAACTATTATAAAGACTTGAAAGGTAGGATATGAAGACTGGCAAAAAGAGCAGTCATCATATCCTGGCAAATTGTCTGATGAACTGTTTCATTATTTATATGTTAACTTGTGCGCTGTGATCTGACGTTTCATTAATGCGGAACAGCACACACCTGTGGAGGGACAGTTGAAGCGCAGGATGAAGGGCTCTCTTGCGAAGGCATCTACATCTCCAACCTGATTATCTTCATACTGATACTGAGCTGTAAGCTTGACCTCATCTTCTCTGAAACACAAACAATAATAAGAATGAAAAAGTTTGTTACTGTTTTGTGAACACAATTTTAAAGCTTTTTGAGTACATGAGAAGTCAAATTTTTGGAGGGATTTGTAGATTTTTATCGCTCAGAGTGCAACAGAAACTTCATGAAATTGTACTAATTGTTTATAGCATAGATTTAACAGGGCATCAGAAACATCTCTCAAACATTTTGGTCAAGATTTGTCAGATGTACGTCTAAGATGAGGATCCCAGAATCCATAACATTCTCAAGGTATTTTATTAGCTTGAGGCCTGCTGACTGTGGAAGCCATTGGAGTTTAATGTTGGTGGTATTTTCAAAAAATCAGTTTGAGATGACCTAACCTAAGTGGCATCATGCATTATCCTTCTAGAATAACCCACCAGAAGATTGAAAACTGTAGTCATGAAGGGATGGACATGGTCAGCAAGGTTGGAGGATAACACTCAGATAACTGTATAATATGGGGCCCAGAGTTTGCCAGGAAGCAATACCCCACGCTACTGCACCACCAGCAGCAGCTTTAAACATTGATACATGGTAGAATAGATCAATGTTTTCATGTTTTTTACTCCTAATTGTGACCCTTCAATCTTAATGTGCAGCTAAACAAGGAGATGCTTTTTTAAACCTGCTATTGTCCAGTTTTGGTGAATCTGTGAGAATTATTGTCTCAGCTTCCTGTAGCTTGTTGGAGTGATAAATGTTGTAGCCCATTTGCTTGAAGGTTTGATGATTATCTGACCTACTGTTGGTTTTTTATTACTCAAATCTTTGGGAGAAAAAACATTTTTAAGCCATAAATAAGAGGAGATTTACTTTCAGCTGTTACTTTCTGTCCTATTTCTAACAATACATAAGCAAAATTGCCTCCTCTATAAAGGGACAGTGTTGTTTGCTTTTGATGTAAGTTAGATTTTGAGTTTCTAAATCCTCACCACATGAAGTTGCTTATGTCATTCATTGTTCAATATAACAAAGCATAACACATTAGTTTAACAGAGACTTGAACGTTTAATTTTTAATTCTACATTATTAGCAGTAAATCTCTCCCCACCTGTAGAAACAAACAAACTGTTCCTTGTAGGTGTTTCTGCCCAGACTGGAGCTGCAGATCATTTTATACGGATGATCTCTGTTGGATCAAATGCAACACAAGAAGACATTATAATGACACATAATGCTTTTATGAGTGTCAAGGGTTTTATCCATTGTCTACACTAAGATATTTCGTACTTTACACTTACGCAGTACAATTGAGTTTTTTAAGCAACGTCTCCATGGCTTTGCCGCTTTTATCTACCACCTCGAGTATCACAATTACACTGTACTGAGAGATTATCTGGGAGAAACACAAACCAGGTAAACAATATATGTCTACATTGCATCATATATTTCATTATTAAATGCTGTAAAGATGAAAATAGTTCTATTACCTTAGTAAGGTGCTGGGAAACCATTTTGTCTGTGACTTTCTGATGTCCCAAGTTCTTCACATTAAAGGCTGCGACTTTCATTTTGGCCTGTTTAGAAACAAAAAAAGATCATTTAAATGAATAAACAAATGAAAAAAAAAGAAAAGTCACAAATGCAGGAGGAATTTGGTGAAACAAGAACATAACCACAGAGAAGCTATGTGGTTAGGCTCAACTGTGTTGTATAAAGCAACTGTCTGTTTCACACGGTCAAAATACCCCAACTAACAGGACACTGTGAACAGAAAACAACAAAAAAATCCTTATAGTATTGTTTCAAAAACTCCAACACAAAAAATGATTTTTTGATGCAGAAATAGTAATTTACTGGAAAGTATGTCAATGTACTGAATAGTATTTGCACTAAATACTAGGAAGGAGCACTTTTTTCATGAAATTCAGTATGAGTGCATCATGGAGATGATTAGTTTGTAGTTTGGTTTGGGTCAGGCCAATTTGCTGACCAACCAAAATAGTAGTTAGATGTTTGGGAATGTGCACAAGGCTTAAGTCCTATTGTAATATGAATTCAACATCTCCATAAAGCATGTCAGCAGAGGGAAGCAGGAAGTGCTATGAGATATCCTGACTGCGCACACTTCACCTTGGACCTCCGATCAGATAGATGGATGTTGCTTCTCTTTGTATAGTCTTTTAAAAACAGGACAGTTGTCAAAACACTGGCAGGCCTTAAAATTTCTCAAAAGAACAGTATCTGAAAATCTGTAAACAGGAACAAAAGAACCCAGTGAAAATTGGGTTCATTATTCTTAAATTCGTCAACTACTGCTTGCACTCTTGTAAGCGCTGAAGCCTTTTTATCTATGAGTGAATTGTGGGTTGGTTAGAGGTGACTTTATTTTGAAAATCTGCACTTGGCAAAAAAAAAAAAAAAGTAGTCAAGTCCCGAAGCGCTTTCATCTTTGAACGAAGCGCTTTCGTTTTTGAAAGCGCTTCAAAAACGAAGTGGTGAACACTTAAACTAAAATAAATTTTTAAAAGACAAATTTAGAGTAGGTCCTCTACATTTTGACAAAGCATATTTCATCAAGTCAAAGAAATGGGTCATGCGCTGGAAATGCTGCCAACTGCAGCTCACTGATAACTCTTATGGAGTGTTTATTAAAATGGAAGATAAGAAATGTAGTTAAACCGCCAGACATGTTTTGCATGAATGTTTGTTCATGCAGCATTTGGATGTTTCTTTCTTCAATGTGTGGGAGTAAAAGGATGACAATAATTGATTGAAGTAATGAATGGAAGCACAACTCCACAGTCTCAACACTGTCAAAAGCAATGAAACAAAAGGATGTTTTATTTTATAGATTCTAAAAAGAAACTAACATCACCAAATGACTGACTAATTACTGACTAATAAAGGAAGGAAAAGATTGTGAACTCAGTAGAAGAAAGTTCTTACCGTTGGAGATAAATCAGACGACTTTGGAAGTGTTGCAGTGTTATGTCTGCACACAGACGCTTCACTCTGCAGTAATACAGGAAGTGTCTCTGTTGCCCACAACCTCAAAGCATATGAACCTTTGTACGCCCAGCATCATATATCTTATCAGATGAATAACAAGCGTCCTGCTTCTGTGCAAGCATTTAGAACCATGGCACTTTTCTGCATCACAGATCAGAGGGACCAAAGTTCAACATAGAAAGAAATATTCAGCTTGATTAAATTAACTCCCACAAACTCCCACATTTGGAGTTTGTGTAACTTTCCAGGAAGAGCAAAGTTCTTTTCAATGACAATATTCTCCAATCTTCCTCACGGGGATTTTCCCATGAGGCTCTGAGGAAAGGTTCCTCATTAGAGGTTCTTTATCTGAAGTTGCAGTTTCCTCTGAAAATATGGTTTCATTCATTTAGTGGTGCTTTGAAAGAGGAATGAGAGAGCAGATAAAAAAAGAGGAAGTGAAGCAGCTGCAGATCCATCAGGACGTGAGAGACAACAAATACTTCCTCTTTTTCCCCTTTGTGTAATTTTTGTGACCTGAGATCTATCAGTTAGAGCACAGTCCACCTGCTGTTAGTTTGTAAACAGAGTTAAAAATTCATTAATGGCAATTCATTACCAGCTTTGTTGCTTTCTTCTTCTTTAACATTTTCAGACATTTTGACTTCTTAACATGGAATGTTATTGCAGAAGTTTCATATTCAGATAAATAAAATCCCTTTAAAAAAAGAAAGTAAAAGAATAAATATCCTACAAGTACCTTCTTCCAAGCACTTCTATACCAAAAGACACTTAAACTTTTAAGAGACAAGTATTTTCAACATGAAACTGCACAGCTAAAAGGTTGACCACATCCATTTAGCTGATTTCCAGGGATGGCCCTTTATCAGTCAGACTTCCTGTCAGTGACCAAGAAGAATGACAGGAAGAAATACTGCAGCAAAGAAGCCGAAATTCAACCACTTCTAGCCTAGTGGACAAACTCAGAATGCTTTGCAGTATTCATTTTCTGCTAAAAATCAATTTAACTAAGAATTTAGTTGCCTAAATTAAAAGATGACTGAATAAATGCAGAAAAATGATTTTCATTTCAGCTGACAAAAACATCTAGTTTTTCACATTTTATTTTTAGATTAATAATAAACATAATGAATGCAAAGACATAAGATTTTTAACACTAACAGTTATTTAATTACATCAAATGTGAAAAACAATCTCATCATTTATTGTCTGAAATCATAAAAGTAAAACAACCAAACTTTTTGTATTGTTTGAGGCTAATCATACAAACCAAACTGTTTAGAATTATGTTGCATTCAATGGTGACAAAGTGCAACATTCAGTTAACTTATATCTGAAACTGATTGAAGCAGCTTTTAGTCTAAGAGATTAAGCCTAAATTTGGCAGTCTGAGAACACAGGGATCTGTTCACAGCCTGAGATAAGAAGCTGAATTATCAGAAAACTAATGCAAAAAAAAATTTACATGCATGAATATTTCTTTTCAACTCAGATCTTATTTGGGGGAATCAGTCAACAGTGACTGTGGATTAACACAGGCTTTTAAGAAAGTTGATGTCACCTGTGGGTTGATGATTTATTGGCGATGAAAGTAGAATGTTTAAAAAAAGAGCTAATTGAATAGGAAAAGCAGAATATTTTTGCAACTAAAGTTTCATTTGGACCAGCTTTCAGGAGGAAGCGGTGTGAGTTGGTGAAACTAAAATACTGAGATTGGAGTGAATGCTACAAAAACAAATTCTAAACCATGGTTGAATTTTTTAACATAAAAAAACATTTATTCTTCAATCTTTCTCATGTTGAAACATTTTCCTTGTCTTAGCAGACATCCAAGAGTCAAAAACAGATCCGATTGAACTCAGCCACTCTGGACAGCAGTTTGCTGTCAGTCCAAATGTCCAGCATGTTTGTTAATCAATTTCTTAAAGCTGTACTCTTTGCTGTAAGGTTGTCATTGCTCATTCTGCTGAGTGTCTGTAATGGTGGAAACGGCGCCCTGGCCTTTGCTGACATCGCTAATACACGCCCATTGACCGTCCATGGACTCCTTCCACAGTGTCACCTACAGGCACAAGAAGGTACACAAATCTTTACCTTCAGCTTTTAGATCTCAACCACATTTATATTTGTACTTATCAAGACTCTTAAGAACGCGATGGTATATTTTACCTTGTTGTCTCCACCAGAAACTGCCAGTATATTTCCGGTAATGGACCAGCTGACGTGCCAAACCACATCGTTGAACTTGTGGAGAAGTTTGACCGTCCAGGTGTTGCCAGCAGGGTCGTCACACGTCCAAATAAACACACGCCCATCCTGGAAGTGACATAAAAAACAGATGTTTATATTTACAGGATGAAACCCCTTCAATAATTATTTTTAACTTACTCAAAATGTAGCTACAGCAATGAAACTCATTCAATAGGTCACACTCTATTAGCAGTTATACTTAATTTAGCCTGGCCATAAAAAGAAAAATCTTAATAAAATAACTTTTTTCTTTTTAAAACCACGAACCACCTATAAAACATTATAGTTTTATGGCTCCACCTAGTGGTAAAAGTAAATAATTGAGTGCAAAGCAAAGTACTACACTCTCTTTAGTGTTTTATAAGGGATAAAAGAAACAATAACTATGTTTTAGAAAATGAGTCTAGTAAACCCACAGGGATTTACACCTTAAAACTTTACCTGGGAGCAGCTAGCAATGGTGCTGGTGGGAAGACCGATGGAAGGAGCCCAGCCAACGTCTCTCACCCAATCACTGTGCGCCTCCAGCTTCTGGTCCTCCTTCCACTGACCGTCCTCCTCTCTGCATAGAGGAAGCAACACTTAAAGCATAACATATTGGGTTTTTAAGCGGATGCAAAAATAAATACTTGACTAACAGGTAATTGTTCACATAAGAATTTCCAGGTATTAGTTATTTATCTTAAAAAGATGTTGAAAGTCTACTAGCAGGACATACATTTGTAAAATATTAAAGGAAGTTTAATTATGTAACAAAAAATGCTTAAAATTAACCAAATATGAAATTTCTGCATTCTTTGTCTTGCAGAAAGAACTAGCATGTAAAAAAAATCATAAATACGCAAAAACAAATTACTTAAACGCTTAGCATGAATCTTAAAAAAGGCTTATAATCACTATTAAACTATCTACTTAAATAAGAATTAAACAAAAAGCATAATCACTACAGATATGTTGGACAACAGAGACTCACTTCCAAAGTTTAACCAGGTTGTCACAGCCTCCAGAGACGAAACGTTTGACATAGTTTGGTTTCTGTCCAGATGGTTGATCGATCAGACTGCCTGGGACTACAGCAGGAGCCCAACTGACTGCATTACAGCCAATCTGCAGCAAAAATACACCTTAGATTTACACTAAACGCACTCCTCAAAATGAACAGCAAATAAAAATAAACAAAACAATGACAGGAATCATAGACTACTTCTACCACTTGACTCACAGTGTGTGCATTGCTAATCTTCTTGACGTCCCACTGCTGATCTCCAGTAAATGTGAGTAGAGAAATCGCCCCGTCTGAGCTTCCACAGGCCAGAATTAAACCAAATTCATATGGACCCCAGCAAACAGAGTTCACTGTGGACACAGAGGGATAGCGAAAAGAACAAGATCAACGTCTTCACAGAATGTTGAAAATTCTCTCGGAACCAATTCATCATTAGATGACTGAAGTCTGTCATGAAATATGGACACAGGTTGCTCTAAAGGGATAGGAAATACTCCTAAATGCAAACTGTACAATCCCTATAAATGAGATGTTTTAGTTTCTAAGCCACGTGACCAATAAAATAAGCGATGAATGCTTAAAAAAAGTGGGAAAATGCTGAAATTCATTTAACAGCAACATATAAGGACCACTGGGAAAAAATAAACAGTTTATTTACAATACAAAATGGAAAATGTGTATTATTTTATAATAAAAAGGAAGATGGATTTAACACGCGCTAAAACTTTTACAGTTTTACATAGTGCTACTGATTATATTAAACATGCACTTGATATATGCCTGCACTTCAATTTATGAACTACCTTGCTGTTGAGTTTGTTATTCATTAAGGGAAACAAATGGTCAGTAGTTCAAATATTAACAAAAACATTGCAGCCAGACAAGGATTGGTTTTCTTCTCCACAGAATCAGCAGCTAAGCAGGAGGAGGAAAATAGATTCAAGGCTATCTACCAACCTGACGATTCATGTCCAGTGTACTCGTACATCTTGTCCCAGGTTCCATTCTCCTCCTTCCAGATGATGACTTTTCGGTCGTAAGAACAAGAAGCCAGAATGTTGCCAAACATCGGGTGAGCCCACGCTACTTGCCACACGGGGCCTTCGTGTCTAAAAAGAACAATTATTGGAATTCAACATAAGAAATGGCTTCAATTCCACTTAAGTACAATGAATACAATAAATGAATATAACCTTTAAAATGACAAAAAACAACATGGCATAAAAGAAAAGAATAATTGTGACCAGAGGAACAATGGAAAAATATTGCTTGTTATTTACTTTTGGATCTTGACAGTATGTAAAAGTTTTTCTTGTTGTTGATTTAGTCCTCCTGGTTCTGTTTCTTACCCCCTGAGATCTGCCACCAGAATCTGTCCTCCATTCCTGACATCAAAGATCTTGACGGTGCGGTCAGAGGAGCAGGTGGCAAGCCGAGTCCCATAGTAATCCATCTGGGCATCGTGCTGAAACAAACACAACCAGGAATGCTCCACTGTTTCATGATTGGTTACCAGTGACACAAGCTGAAAAACTCAAAACATGAAACTGAAGAAATGAATACCAGTTTTTACCAGAACCAAATTTCAGATTCTGGGATTTTCAAAGACAATTCTGTATCTTAAACTACATTCTGTATCTTTCGAGGCTAATCATACAAACCAAAACATAAATTAGTCTGTTTTAAAACAGACTCCCTTGCACACCACTTTGCAAGACAATTTTATTTGCTTAGCACATTTCAGCAGTGGGGTAATTCAAAGCACTAAAAGATAATTAGAAAATAAAAGAAAAACAAAGAAAAGAACAAGCAAGCAAAACATTATGTTACTATAATCATTTAGTTGGTAGATAGTTATTAAATAATTATTTTAATTTTACTTTTGTACTAATACACTACTTTTTAAATTGAATTAAATTAAATATGACATGGGTCTTTGCATACTTGTACAGAGGCATACAAAGGCTGTAAAAATATGAGGTTCCAAAACTACAAGGACGTTCTGATGACTCCCCATGATTTGAAGTTCTTTTTAAAATGAGATGCCTGACAAAGTGCCAGAGCTACCCATTACTCTTGATGAACGTTATTTTGACAGTCAAGCTGACTTCCAAATGTAGCTGATGCACATTTTCTTAAGTATTAAAATTAAACTACATCTACAAAAAATGCTGCGAATACTGCAATTATAACAATCACTGTGTTTTTGCTGCTACGTGTCTATTTCAAATAAAAAGTAATAAAAAGACTATATTTTTCGTATACAAATTAATTGCAGTTTCATGTTTCTCAAATAAACATGTCTGTAAAATACAATAATAACCCTAATATACAGTAATGTGCTTCTGATAAACGTTTACAGTAAACAAATGTTCATAATTACTGTTAGATGCTTTCTTGATTACAAAGTGCATCTCCCACGTATTTTATAAGTGATAAAAACAGATAAATGTTATAAATGGGCAATATACATTTCTGTAAATAAAATGTATATTGCCAAAAACATATAAAACAACGTTTCAATAAAGATAATTCGTAACACTAGCCCCTTATGTTAGCTTCGAGCAACAACAACATATTACGGGAATGAAAAAAAAAGAAATACTCACTATCATGTCCTCATGCGAGGTGTCCACTGTGTTAATAACAGAAACCTTTAAATCACAGAAAGATCATAATTAAGCACAAATCACAGAGATTTGCCTCCTCTCTTTAGCCACTGTGCTAACGAATTGCTAACTATGCGAGGACGTCAGTACTTATTCATGATAAGTATCATTGTTGTCCTGAAGCAGTTTGACCAGCAGCTAAGTTTATAAGTACTCAAACTCACCATGACTGTTATTTAGTCCTCCTAAAAATATTTACTCAAGTATATGTCAAATTAATTCTCCAGGTTCACCAAACAGTCCGACGTGGCAACAAGTATAAAACCGCTTCCACCGAGTCCCGCCTTCCTCCCTACCGGGTGGAACAACGAATGACGGAGAACGGTTCCACCTAACAAGACAGAGCTTCAGGCAATTTTCTTAAAAGTGTGTCAGAACAGTGTGTGTGTGTGTGCGTGTGTGTGTGTGTGTGTGTGCGCGTGTGTGTGTGTGCGTGTGTGTTTGGAGCTACTTAGGGGTTTTGCTCAGTTTGCTTGATTATAATTTGTAAATGGGGCGGGGCTGGTTGACCTTTGGAGACATTTATTAATATCTTTAAAATGATTCACAAACACTGGAGATAGGCACCAACACCCCTCCCAAGCCCAGAGGGATAGGACTGTAAGAAAATGAATGGATGGATGGATGATTCAGAAGAAAATTTCTGCTGCACAAAAGTTTGACACCAATTTTGTTCTCTCAAGTCTCAGAAGCAGGTTGGAACAAAAGTGTCTTCAGTAGATTATCCAGAGTCTCTGGTTATTTATGCTTACTAACAAGCTCTGAGTTTTAATGATGAACTGTGTTTAATTCATGGTTTCTGAAGACTTCCCTGTTTATTGAAAATGGCATTTTACACTAGGTGCTTGCAGGACTTGCCCAAGGTGACAATTAATGATGCACCTCGATCCGAAGCCCCAACAAGTAAACTGGAGAAAGGTTTTAAGATGTACGCCTCGTTATGCATTCACAGATACGAAGGTATGTTTTACTTTCTTTAAACTTTGTGACTAACATTAACTTTAGCTTATGCTAGTAGAGAATATTCTCAGACATTTTTCTTATAACAATGTGCTATTTAAGTATCTAAATATTTTAATCCATTCAATGTTTTTACCTTATTGTGTATTTATTTTCAAGCATATTATGTGTGTTTGTTGTCGTTAATGTCAAACAGAGACCAAGTAACGGGGGAGATTACGGTTCGGGCATTTTGCTTCCAAAGCATGAGGAAGCACATCAAGCCCCATATCTTAAAAGTGGGGCAGCACTGGTGTCGGAGTTCAAGTTCAGCTCACTGTCTAGGTTCAAAGTTTTTGCTTCTAGAAAAATATGGCCGTGTTCCTCAAGGTCTCCGTGTTATTTTGTTTTATTACTTTTGCATGCTTCTTGTGAAGAACTCAAATAGTATGGTGTTTACAGTGTGTACAGGCAGATCAGTTGCTCGGCTGTCTGGCTCTGGTCTGCTCACTCGTTCCCATGAGCTCTTTCTGGCTGAATACAGAAGTGATTCCATGGAAATAACACAGGGACAGCTTCTTTATTTACCATCCGTCTCCCCCCGGTAGTTTTAGGCTAAAGAAGCTAAGGCTGCAAAATTTGCTGTGCAGCGTTAGCTTTAACTTGTAGCGACGAATATTTACAAGCCACCACTTTGACAAAAGTAGTCAAAGTCTTTTGGATTTTGACTACTTTTTTTTTTTTGCCAAGTGTAGATTTTCAAAATAACAGTTGTCTTTTTAATTCAGGATCGTTTGGAAATCCATGAAAGCATAAAAAGCCCATTATATTTGGAAGACAGCAATGTTCATGGTATTGCTTTATTTGCTTCTGAAATACTACTTTGTCTTTTCTAGCTGTCATGGTAACTCAAGCGGAAGAAAGAGAGCCGCATTTCGCTCATGCGGATATGAGGTCAGCGCGGTATGTGCAGAGAGCCCATAAGCTGCCTGTTAGGAAAAGGTATCCTTCCTCTGCTGAGAGAGAAATAAAACTTTATTACTTAGAGTCTTGTATCTGTGGAGTCAGACGCTCCAGCTTTACAGCAGAACAGAAATATCTGAGTGTTTTTAGCTACAGCAGATGATGAAAAGGACCCAAATGTCTCTACCTTGGCTGGAAACGTCTGAGAAACCGAGTTTAACTTTTCATTCTCCAGACCTTAAAACTGAAGGTTATTTTCTCTTTTATTTAGTGGGACACTGAGGGGGAATAGAAATACAACAGCTTGACCTTTGCCCGGTTTGCTTCAGATATCCCAAATAAATAAACAAAACAACAGAAAAAAATATATAAATCAATTAAACAAATTATGAAGTCTCTGGGGGGAAAAAAAGTCTTTCAAAAATTGCTAGTTGAGACCAAATCACCAGATGGAATACTTTTGTCATTATGTTTAAAGAGAAAATAGAAACGATCATGCAAATGGAAATTGAGCTTGTTTTAATTCATCATGTGATTAACTGATATATTGCTTATTGTGATTGGCTTGTCTCTGGCATTACATCTTTTCATTTACGTAATTATCAGTGTTTTATTTCCTGTTAGGACCAGAAGAAGATGAATCTTCCCTCCGGTCCTCCACTGAGCAGCTTCCTTCTTCTTGGCTGGGTTTTTATTTTCCATCTCCACAACAAAGAGTCTGCTGAAAATAATTCATCTCTAAACTGTGTTTTCGTTTCTCCTTTTTATTTGTCTGAGCAGTGGGAGACTTTCATCATGTGTTCCACAGCAGCTTGATGCAATTAGACTCCGGTACCATCAGTAATGAGGCACATGGGTCGGCGTCATGTCCCTATGACTTACTCATCTGAGGCACCGTTGATGGGGGAGGTTTGAGATCAAACAGCCTAAAAACGACCTCACCTATTCACAGTTTGAGTTGCTTAATCACACTGAGCCGGTGGAGGCTGGAGGAGAGAATTCACAAAGAGAAATTAACTCTGCTGTCCTCATGTGAAGCTGCTTTCAGTCCGAACTGAACCGCTAAGCTAAATCTGAATCCATCTTATAATTCCCTTGATCCATCCTGGTTCCCTTCATTATGGTTCCATTGATCCATCCTAGTTCCCATCAGCTCCTGGGAGTTACATGACCATTTCTGATTTCTTTACAGGGATGTTCTCACAATCTGTCTGTCTGCTAAAATAAAAATAAATAAAACTGAAAAATCCTAGAAAATTATCTCTTAATATGGAGGTTGGACATGATGATTTCTTTGAGATAAGACAGAAAAAAGAACAATGTTAAACATCGGGTACAACGCCATCACTGATATTATCTCAAATGTTATCTCCAATGTTTAACGTCGTCCAGGATCTTTAACATTGTCCCCAATTTTTTATTTTATCTCCAATTAACATTGTCCTTAATGTTTAAGGATGTTGCTGATGCTCATCATGTCTTAGATGTTTAATGTTATCTCCAAAGTTCAACGTAGTAGGAAACTTTTCTGGAGATAACGCTTGATTTCAGGGACAGTGTTAAACATCCGAGATACGATAAACATTGGCAATAATGTTAAACATCAAGGATACCGGTAAGCATTAGAGATAAAAAAAACAACTTAAATATCCTGGATAATATTAAATGCTAAACATCGGACGACCGTTCTGACAAGATGCTGTCCTGGGCAGTTGCCCATGTCGCACACACACCAGAAACAGCCACTGAGTAGAACTACAGATACTAGTATGAAAAAATACTCTAGTAAAAGTATAGGTTTTCCTCAAGTAAAAGTAAAAAAAATGAAGTTTTGAAATGTATAAAAAGTAATATTTACCTCCAAGAATACAAAATGACTTTTGATAAGTCTAAAATACTTGTCATACAAAATACATTATTTGTTTTCTTTTGCTCACAAGATGTGTTGGTATAGAAATAAAAAAACAAAGCAAACAAAAAAAAACCTATGATGTAGTTTTTCTTCAAATCTCAGTCAGGTCAGGACAATTTAGATTGCATAAAAAACAGCGAATTTGTTACTAATTGTTCTTTAAGCCAACAACATGGAATGTCACTTTTGCTCCAATTTGATAGGACTCCATGTCATTATTTTATTTATTTTTTCATCATGAAAGTAGCAAGACATATGTGAAAATGTGAGAAGAAAGCACAGGTATTTCTCTTAAAATGTTGTGAGTAAAAGTAAAAAGTCACCAGAAAGATAAACACATAAGTAAAGTACAGATACCTGAAAAATCTATTCAACTATAGTAACTAGATACTACAATTCTTCTATTCTTGCACATGAAAGACTTAGGTGTGATACATTTTAAGTCCACATGGAGGCGACAAAAACCACTACACTCTGACTTATCGTCTATTTTTATCTTTGCCCACTAGGTGTCAGGTTCCACCGACCGTTTGCTCTCCCTTCAGCCCACCAGCCTCGCCATGTTGTCAGAGTAAATCTTTTGCTCCACTTTCACCGCTTTGCCACAGATAATAAGTTCCATAGCTACGGTGTCAGCGGTTAGATTACCACCATGTCGAGTGTTTCGTACCACATCTCCAGCTTGTTGGAGAAAATGACATCAACTGACAAAGATTTCAGGTAAAGTAAGAGTTTGTCAGCACCCTCTGAAAGTGACATGACACATTTAGTTTGACTGATGTCATGGGAATGCCACCTCTTTCCAAAGTAAAACCTATTTGTTTGTGATTTTTTTTTTCATATTTACCGACTCTATAAGTTGCTCACACAACTCATATTATTTACCAAGTCTCGTAATGCCGTTAGTTAACTAAATATAAGGGGGGGAAAAACTTAAGGTTTTCCAGAAATGTTTAAAAAAGTCAAATCAAATACATAAAATACAGAACTATCATGGTGGATATTTAATGGTAAAAAATAAAGGCTTTACTCCTTGTCTTTTATTGGCAAACTTGAAATGTTTGCTTTCAACTTAATCAGGGAAACAATATGGAACAAAACATTGCTAATAATTGATAACTTGTTAATATTGCTTCAAATTTGTTAGTCTTCTCTAAATACAGCATAGCTTTATCTTAGTCGGTTTACTCTCACTGGCATTTCACTGTATAATTCTTTCAATAAAATTTATGTCTTAATCTGACAATCTCACTTTTTGAACCTGTGTTTGAGTTTGCATTTGCTCTATGGTATGTTTGTGCAACCAGGTTTATGGCCACCAATGACCTGATGTTGGAACTGCAGAAAGACAGCATTAAACTGGATGAGGACAGTGAGAGAAAGGTGGTAAACATGCTGCTCAGACTGCTGGAGGACAAAAACGGAGAGGTGCAAAACCTGGCTGTAAAATGGTAAAACCTACAACAGATGTATTCCTCAAACGGTGTGGAATATGTTGAAAAGTAATTCACTTAAACATAAACCAGTGTTTTCATACATCAGTTATATGAAATTCATTCACTATTTACTTACTGATGAAAAATATCCATCTACTAATATGACTTCTTGTAGATGAATGTTTCATTTTATTTGCATTTTAATTAACTTAGGCCTATATCAGAAGGAAAAATCACACCCAAAAACTGTTTATTTGGGATAGACAAACATGTATACTGGAAGTCTCTTTTAATTTCAATGGAACAATGAAATAAGATATAAGTGTATATGTCTGCATTAAAAACAAACTTTTGTGAAGGCATAAACTGAGGTACACTATTCTGGACTTTTAGTCTGGCCCCTCTGGTGAGTAAAGTGAAGGAGCCTCAGGTGGAGGTCATGGTGGACATACTCTGTACCAACATGACGTCAGATAAGGAGCAGCTGAGAGACATTTCCAGCATGGGACTCAAGGCCGTGATCGCTGAGCTGCCACTGTCTGCCTCAGGTGAGGGCTGGTTGGCTGTACGCCAGAAGAGCCAATAAAGAGTTAAATTTTGGATGAATGTCCATAAGATTTGTGTTTTGATTTTAGGAATGATACCTCATCCTAAATTTCTCCGTGATGTTGGCAGGTTTGAGTCTCACAGCTAGTGTGTGTAAGAAGATTACCTCTCAGCTGATTGGTGCCCTGGGGAAACAAGAAGACGTGTCCGTTCAGTTAGAGGCTCTGGACATTCTGTGTGACATGTTAGGAAGGTAAATATAAGTCTCTTTTAAAAATCACATGAGGTGTTAATCAAATAAATGAGGTAGTATGTAAAAGGTTATTGAAAGTATGTTGCAACTGTTGAGGCAAGATATCATTAATCAGTAAGACCACATATGGGGCAAACAACTGCTTAAGGGTAATTATTCTTCAATTATAGGTCAGTGCATTAGCAGCACACACCTGCAAAGCACTTTGTCTGTATCTTAGACATATTTGATGCTATCAGAACAGAAATGGACAGACACAGATACAAGCAGATAAACTAAAGTATTTTAAGCATTTGTTGTGTATTTTAAGCATTTTGTTTTCCCTTGCAGGCTGGGTGGCGCTCTGGTTGGTTTTCACAGCTCTCTCCTCTCCAGCCTGCTGCCTCAGGTAACAAACTGATGAAAACAAACTCTAATTGGAGTGTTATTTAAAAAACAACTTCTTAAAAAAGTACCACAAAACATCCATGCATAATAATATAATTAATTTTATGTAATCGACCATTCTGCAGTCTTTAACAAGTTTTCTGTAGGGATTGTCTTGTATTTAGCTCAAGCCATTTTTTCATCAACTCTGGTCATTGTCCATGTCACTACTGAAGAAAAGCATGTTGCTACCACAACTGTATTTGACAGTGTTTGGGGTAATGAGCAGATTTTTTTTTTCTCCGCACATAGCATTTTCTACAGAGGCCAAAAAGTTGACTTTGTTATTGTTTGACCAGAACAAATTAGTTTTTGTTATGTCTCATGCCATTCTTTCATATAGGTTAGATTTGTGGAAAATGTCTTTACAATTCAGAACACTCGCACTCAAGTATGATAAATAGCAAAATTCTGGTTTACAGCTTTTTTGCCAGGCTTGTCGTTGGCCCATACTTGTTCTGTTTGAAAACTATCAATAAAACAACGATCTGTGTGATATGCAAAACTTGGGATATTATTTTATATTTTTGTCTTTATTTAAACCTCTGAAAATGTTTATCCTGACATTTCTAATGTGTTGCTTTGTCATAATGACACTGTCGAAGCCTTTGCAAAACAGCTAGATTCATATTGGGATATATTGCAGACAGGAAGAATCTATTTTTACTAATTACGTCACTTCTGACAGCAGTTGGGTGGACTAGATGATATTTAAAGAGTAAACTGAAGCCTTGTAGAACATGTTTACATTTGTCTTGACACATTTCAATAATTTGTGGTAGAGTATGTCGTAAAATCTCAATTATATCATCATGACTGCAAACAATTTGCAAATTTGTGCAGGGGCTGAACTTGTTCACAGTAGTGCTGATTTAATTTAAACAAGCAAAACAAAATGTCTGATGCACAACAAAGGGACAACAAAAGTAAATATAAAACATGGAACTAATTAAATGCTATGCATCAGAGCATTTGGAAACTGGGAAATAAGCCAGAAGAGTTTAACATTAAAGGCCATACTGTTCAAATAAAGAATGTAAGAGATCAAGTATGCTCTGAGGTTAGAGCTGGACTCCAACTTATGTCTTTTTTGAAATAGACAGTTTGAAATACCTTCTTGTTGCTTTAACACAATGTATGTGCCCTTTTGTATTTAAAACAAGCAAAAAATAAGTCGCACAACACTCCTCCACTTCTCTTTCTTTTGAGAGAAGAGTTTGTACAAGATCACTTGTACATACAAAAAGATCTCAGTAACTTTGAAGCATTTTTGCAACAGGAGAGAGTCCCCAGTTCCAGCCTGCCTTTTCACAACAACCCACACTGGAAATTGAAAATCTATCAGATAGTCTTTATCTCAGCATAAGATTGTGGTTTTTAGCATATTGTGTCTAAACAAAACTATTTGAAAGTCTATAAAAACACATTGGATGGTGTATTATACTTTTGTCTTGGAGTACATGTAACTCAAGTGCTAAGGGGAGAAGGTTCACTGAATTTAATGTTGCAACCTCAGGTGCTGAACAAACTGATTAATATTTTTTATTTAAAATTAGCTTGTACTCCAGTACACTAAATATATATCTGAAATACAGATGTAAATAAAGTGTTCTGTGAGTAGTGGCCGTTCATAATATGGACCATAAGTAAGGTTGTTTGCTGCTGAAACTGGGAAGACTACTTTATAGCCATTTTGAAGGCTTTATCTTGAAATCGATCTTTCTTTGTCTGTTCTACTGCTTATTCTTTACTTTCATCATCCAGCTTACCAGCTCCAGAATGGCGGTGAGGAAGCGTTCCATCTTGGCTCTCGGCCAGTTGGTGCCCTGCTGTAGCCCCGCCCTCTTCTCTCAGCTGACTGAACACCTGTTGAAAGAACTGGCAAAGAACCCGCAAACATCACTGATGAGAACATACATCCAGTGCTTGGCAGCTGTTAGTCGGCAAGGCGGCCATCGAGTTGGTGAGAAATTTTCTCTTTTCTCAGGGTACAATTAGTTTTCTTTATGAAATTTTATAATGGGTATGTTTCAAATGTGTTAACATCATATTTATAACAGTATGTTCCTATAAAATCTAATAGAAATGAAATAATGATGACATCTAATTTTCTGACTCCGTTTTAGCACTTTTAGTTTTTTTGGCTTAGGCATACATATTTGTCCTTTTGAATGAGTTCTAGCCTCTTTGGTGTTCCTCCCTCTCTATACCCAATGTCATCCAAAACAAAAAAACACGTTTTTTTCACATTTATTCATTGAAATGGATGTATAGACATTGTTTCCCATATTCAAAAGTGTAGCTTATCTAGCAAGTAGTTGTGCATGTTCAGACAATTACATTTACACATCCACAATGTGTAATTAAAAAAGTTCATATCACTCACAGGTATAACACTATGGTTGCACAAAACAAAGAAATTAATCATTTGTAGCTCTGGCAGCCTTTACTATTCAAAAATAGCTAATTGTCGAAAACCGTCCCTAAAATGTTGCAATGAAAGTTCAATGCAAGTTCTATGTTGTATAATGGTTATATAGTGTGTGAATTTAATGAAAGCAATGGAAGTTCAATGCAAGTTCTATGGTGTTCTACGATGCTATGGTTTGCAAACTTATACTTGCTCTCATTGCAACCATAACTTTTGTGGTTGCTGCAACAGGTTTGTATTTTCATAAGAAACATTTTATAGACTGGTATAACTGTTTAAATTGAAGTGATGTGTCGCAATTTATTGTAACTTTAGATTTCTTTCCTGTTTTTCTGCAGGAGAGCATTTAGAGAAACTGATCCCAATGGTGGTGAAGTTTACCAGTGTGGAGGACGATGAGCTGAGGGAGTATTGCTTCCAGGCCTTTGAAGCCTTTATACGAAGGTACAAACAAACACGTTGCTTCCTTCACTTCAGGAAAACATTATATTGAATTTCTCCCATTTCCTTTCCATTCATTAATGCTCCTCATCAGACATTCACCTCACCCTAACCCCAAACCACTGGACAGGTTAATTATCTGGGGAAATTTAGACAATCTCACCACGAACAGAATAAATTACACACAGAGTCACAAACAAACAAACTGGCTGATAATGTGAAGCCTGTATGTGCACCTCAGTGCACCACAGGTTAGAAAAGTAACCTGATCACCTGTTTAGAAGAAGATGCATTCTTTGGCTCTGATCAAAAACGCTTTTGGTTGGGTCACAGTTTTAGGTGTTTGTTGGTAAAAGTTCTTTACAACAATCACATGAATTTTATTGAACATTTTTCATTCACTTATTTACATTGAATTGTTTGAGCTTGCATTTTTTGTTTGCCTTATCCTTCCGTTTTAATTACAGCTAACTGTCAAACACTGTGATATCTGTAAACAGGTGTTATTCAGAAAGATGTTCCGGAAAATGTCCTCCGTGCATTAGTTCATTGCCCTCATTTAAAAAATAGTTATATGCTTAAATACAACATAGTTCAAAAATATGACAATAGTATTGTATGAATCATGATATCACCAACAAGTTTTCTTTCAGGGTTGCTCTGTTTTTGGCTACATCTTTCCTCCTGTCACTTCTGCTCAGCTTCCCTTTTCTTGTTGAAAAACAGCATCTCCAGAACATGATGCTGCCACCGCCATCTTTTACAATGGGGTTGATATGTTAAGGGTGATGTGTTATATTAAGAAAAATGCTATTATTCTTTGAAAAGATTGTGCTTTGAGAGTTGAGCTGTAATAAATTCAAATAAAACAAATAACACTGTTTACTGGGATTTAGAGGACATAACTGGAAACTGAAATTTATAAATTTAGCCAAGAAGGTCTAAACTTCAAAGTAACCTGTTGATAAGGATAAAGATGCAAATAATTCTATTTTGCTGCTCTTTATTGTGTACTTTTGTCTAGTACTCGCATTGTGTTTGTTCACTAGATGTCCAAAGGAGATGTCACCTCATGTTGCCACGGTGACTAAGCTCTGTCTGAAGTTCATGACCTTTGACCCTAACTACAACTATGATGACAACGAGGAAGATGAAGACAGCATGGACATAGAGGATGGAGCTGATGAAGGTTTGTTATCAGGTTTTTATCTGCTGTTTTTCTTGAGCAGAACATTAAGATTTAAAAAATATCAAAATCTGATATTCACCAACATAAATTAATGAATTGTGTTTCTTATGTCAAAATTAAAAAAATGAAGATTCTGACTTGGGTCTTCAAAAAAGAGAAAAATCTGAGTTTTAATCAAAAGTTAAAATGTCCAAAACTTCAGTTCTCAGTTTAACCACTGTCAAAACATCATATTTGAAATAAATTTGAATAAATCTTGAAGATTCTCTGAAGGAGTATCCTGGTTTTACTTCTCACAGAATCAGATGATGAGTACAGTGATGACGACGACATGAGCTGGAAGGTTCGCCGCTCGGCCATCAAGTGTCTGGAGGCGTTGATCTGCACGAGGAGAGACCTTCTCCTCTCCTTTTACTCCTCCATCTGCCCGGCTCTGCTGGCCCGATTCAAGGAGCGCGAGGAGAACGTGAAGGCTGACGTTTTTGCTGCCTTTTCCACTCTCCTGAGGCAAACACGAGGCGGTTCAAGTCATCACAGCCTCATTACGGCCAGTTCAGAGCCAGGAAAGAGCCAGGAAGAAGAACCAGCGGTCCCTTTGCTGAAAAAGGAGGTGCTGAAAACAGATGTTAATACCTGAGGCCAGAAGAAAAAATTAAGCCTCCAAAACTGAATCTTTTATTATTGCATGAAACATTGTTAAAATTGAAATTCCCATACTTTTATTGAAATTTGGACACAGCTTTAATTTTTTTAAAATTGAGATCCACAAATGTATTCCTTCTTTATGTGAACAGTGGGCAAGAATGTTTTTCTTCCCCACTGTTTTATACCATCCTCATTTGGTGTGTTTGATACAGAAAAGCTCAAACTTAAAATTATCTGATCAAAGCACACTGTTCTAGTTACAAGCTTAGTAATACTTAGAAAATCACACATGGTTACAGATGTGACGGTAAGGCAAAAAAAAGACTTCCTTGGAAACACTGGTTGCACATAGATAGTGTTTAATAGTTGCTATGGGGACTTGGTTGACTTTAATGCTCTGCTGCTGATAGGATAATCTTGGATAGCTGATAATTGATAGTTCCAGTTGTTTCACATTTATTTGATTATTACCCTGAATGTGGATGTGAATGAGTTAATATCC
Organism: Xiphophorus maculatus; assembly: GCF_002775205.1. Lineage (NCBI taxonomy): Eukaryota > Metazoa > Chordata > Actinopteri > Cyprinodontiformes > Poeciliidae > Xiphophorus > Xiphophorus maculatus. Next base: position 10,999,250 of record NC_036462.1, on the reverse strand, counting down.
ACATTATAAGCTAAATATAGCTACATCTTCCTGTAGCTATTTTTAGATTTATGGAGTTTAGCAAATATCTACTGTACATGAACAGCGTGTTTTTGTTTTAAATTTTTTTTGTATTGTGAAAAATGGAAAAATAAAAGAAGTCTATGTGATGCCCAAAGGAAATAGAAAGACATGTTTGAAGGCAATGCAGTGTAAAGTAGAAATAATTTTTTTTAGCCATGTGTATTATTTAGGAAATGTAAAGCACACAGTGACTGTTGAAAACAACTTTTTACTAGCATGAGATTTCTATCCCTGATGAATAATTTGATTTCAAAGTGTTATATTTTTAATATTCTATATTGACATTATGCTACTGCACATCCTTACCAGGGGTGTCACTAAATGAGGTCAACAAGTGCTGTATTTTAGAAACAAAAAAAAACATTTTACACTTCTTGTCAAGAAAGGAAACCGTGTCTTTTCAAATGGGCTCCTGTTTTGAGATATTCATGTTTAATATGTGTCTTCATCTCCGTTCAGGTGCCGGTGATTGTGAAGGCTCTCCATAAACAGTTAAAGGAGAAGAGTCTTAAATCTCGACAGGGCTGCTTCTGTCTTCTCACAGAGCTAGCCTACACAGTACCTGGAGCCTTGGAAGAGCATATACCCGTCCTTATACCTGGTACACATACAGTACATTGTGTCATTGACCCATTATCTTTATTAATGTGGTATAAATCTCAAATTTATTCAAGGTCAGCTTTTTTTTCTTTTTCAGTTTTTCACACTGAAACTATCTCTTAGTCCTTCTCTTTAATTTACTTTCCTTTGCTTTCTTTTTTTCTTAATTCCTGATTTTTTTCTTCTTCCAGGCATTGTCTTTTCCCTGACTGATAAATCCACCTCCTCCACCATGAGGATTGATGCTCTTTCGTTCTTCCACGTTCTTCTGATCTCCCACCATCCTCAAGCATTTCAGCCACACATGCAGGTTGTTCAAACCTCCTTTAATGCTTTGCTCTGAAGACTTTAAACTAAAACAGTGGACATGCATTTTGTGGGAAGTGATAAAGTTTGGCCAGAACAATCTCAGTTATCTTGGTGTTGTCTTGGAAATCACCTTGAACCATTAACGGGTGTCTGGACGTCTCAACGTTTTCATAGTTATCCTCTCTTTCGCTCCTGCAGACACTGCTGCCGGCCATCCTAACATGCGTTGAGGACACTTTCTATAAGATCACCTCGGAGGCGCTGCTGGTCACTCAGCAGTTAATCAAAGTGATGAGGCCACAGGGGCAGACAACCACATCCTTAGGTTTTGACCCAAAGCCTTTCATTCAGGAGGTATATCCTATTTTTTAAATGTTATACTCAGTGTACATTGTTGGAGTTGGAATTTTTTTTTTGGTTTATTTTAGGAGAGGAAAACCAGCTTCAGTTTATCAAAAATACTGTTTAGTCTACTTTAAAGATATAATACTTAAGATATAAAAATAATTTGATTTATGTACAGCAAACATCCACATATCTTTTGCCTGTACTGCTTGTAGGAATCTACCATGCTTCTGTGTTTTACCTTTAAACACAGGGAAATCTAAAATGCTTACATAAATAAGTTGGGAAAGCTGTGTTATTTGTGTTGAGTAAAAATTAGGTTTCTGCTTCCTCCAGAATATCAAAGAAACATTTATCCTTGCTTTGTCTCATTTCACTGATTATTTTCTTTCACTGGATAAGCTTGTTGTTGTTTACATTGTTTTGTTCTAATTTATTATTTGTTCCTGTTTTGGTTCTTTTGTTTATTTGCTTTTGGTTAGCAGTTGTTTCGCTCCAGATGTGTTTTATTTTGTCACCTGTTCTTTATTAAATCTTCTTTCCTCCAGGTGTTTTCAGTAACAATGAAGAGGCTCAAAGCAACCGACATTGACCAGGAAGTGAAGGAGAGAGCTATTTCCTGTATGGGTCACATGGTGTGTCATCTTGGCGACCTCTTGGGGACCGAGCTGCAGGGAGTCTTGGGGATCTTTTTGGACAGGTTGAAAAATGAGATAACAAGACTGACAGCAGTGAAGACCCTCACCCTGATCTCTGCATCTCCACTAAAGGTTCAGTAGGAAACTTTTTCTTAATGAATTTACAAAAATAAAACTTGACTTTCTTTTAAAATATGAAAGCAACATTCCTCGCTCCTCCAGATTGACATGACATCCATCCTGCCGGAGGCTTTGTCAGTGTTGGGCTCGTTCTTGCGGAAAAACCAGCGAACTCTGAAGCTCAGCACGTTGGCGTGTCTCACAGCGCTAGTTACCCATCATGCTGCCAGCATCAAGCCAGCTGCTCTGGAGCCTGTGTTAAGTGAGATTCCTCCTCTGGTGGATGAGAGCGACATGCATGTATCACAGGTACTCACACCGACAATGCTCTTTCTAAAACCAGATTTTTTTTTTCCATCTGTAAAACACTAAAATCTTTGCATCACTTAAGTCACTGAACATTTTTGAGATTAATTTGTCACAGTGAAAATACACCAATCAGACATAGCATTATGGCCACCTGTTTAACAGTTTGTTGCTGCCAAAACAGCCATGAACCATTTAGAAACAGACTTCAGCACAATACTAAAGGTTTACTTTTGTGTCTTAGGAGCTTTAAGTCCTGCAAGTTGCTGCTTGGATCAGACTTGCTTGTTCACTACTGTTGAATTCTTGAACCACACTGATAGATAAATTTTTACTAGGTTGTGTTTATATCAACTATAAATCTAATTTTAATTTATGACTCTGCATCTTGGTGACACCATGATGATAGTGGAGAGTCGTTGCCTTCCTAGTTAATTTTCACTGTAAAACCTACAAACCTAAACCTACTGCCAACTACAGAAAGTAAAATCAGGATTTGAACCATAAAGCATGACTTTAGGCCAAACTTCTGGTGCTGTTTTTTGCTGTTAAAATGCTTTATGTACTTTATGCGTTCCTCTGTTTAGGTGTCCATTACCTTGTTAACTTGCATGGCCAAAGCCTGCCCCTCCTCTCTGGCTAAAATCAGCTCATCTGTGCTGTCTGGAGTCTTTAAGCTCGTCCACTCCCCACTGCTGCAGGGTGGAGCACTTCTGGCTATACTGGACTTCCTCCAAGCCCTGGTGGTGAGCAAGGCTATAAACCTGGGCTACAGGTAAGCTGGTGAGCTCAACTGTCCCAACATCTAGAAAACTAAGAGTGCCATACTCGGGTCAACACAGATTGATGGGAAAGTCGTTCAGGACCAATAACTGCTAATAGTTTGCAACCAATGAGATGTTGACCAACAAAGGTTAAAAATTGCAGATAAGAATCAGGTAATTTTAGAGCTGACGTTGCAAATGGATATATCTTTTTGCCAGCTCTATAAAATTACAATCATGCAAAAATTTGGTGTTTCCCTCAGGCTTGTAAACAGCTGTTATTTCATCAGGGAATGAGAAAACCTTCCAAAACCTACAATGTCAAACTCTCCTTTGCTGATTAGAAGCTATTATATTATATTACAGAAAATAAAAACAGTGAAACTTGATCAGAGCTCCCCTCACGTCACCGGTCCAGATTAAATCACGTCTCCAGTGTGTGGACATCACTCTTGAGTCACAACTGAGTCAGGCCCGCTTTGTTATTCTACGAAATCAATAATGATGTGATTACTGTTTTCAAGGGGAACTCCACAAATTATGTTGATAAAGATCACTTCGCTAATCACAGGCAGTAATACTGAGTCTGGTAAAACTGACGTATAATGCCTTCTGTGGCTCTCCAGGAACTTTGTCAAAATTAAGGTTGTCCCAAGCTGACGTATGGAGAACATTAACCAGTGCCAAAACTGATAAATGACCTGACTATAAAATATCCTACACTTAAACTTACCTCAATTGTTGGCCTTATGTGGTGGCAAGGAAAACTGATCTGCTGGTTGGAGGGTTCCAGCTTCTTTTGGGGGACATTTTCAGTGACATAAGGATGGCATGTCAGATGCAATTAGGCTCTGAAGACTTCTGTAAAACTTGTGTGTTAATCAGTGGCTCTGTTATGACAGGACAGCAACAGTCTCTGTTTGTGCAACACAAAAAGGTGGAACGTATTTCCTCCCAATGACATCAACCTACTCCAGATAAAAAGATAAAAATGCTCTCATCTGTAGCGACAAGATGCAAGAAGAGGGCCAGGTTGAGGAATTTTGATTCCAGCTTTCCATGCTTCTGAAATATATGTAACCAACTCAAGCAATATGCATTGCTTTAGACTATAATGCAAGTATTCTGACATTAACATCTAAATTAACTACACTCACGTTGAAAAGTAAGAACGCCCACTTTAAAGCTTTCCCATATGATCGACTCAATGACTACAAAGTTACCCATTTCCTACCCCTGCAAAACATCATCAGCCATCACCCGCAAGCGCCATGCTTTATGTGGTTGTGGTGCTGATATGCTATGCAGGCTCTTCATGCACCATGCAGTTGTTCATTATGGACAAGGACACTGTTTTAGTAATCTTGGGATTCTTTCAGATGCAACTTTGCAAACTAAAGTTGGAGTGCTATTATGTTTTGAAACCAAAAACGCTTTTCCATCACAACCTGAACAACCTGCACATGTTTAGCCTTTTTCCCATTTGTACTGTAATTAACTTTAAAATTTAATATTATTTTGGCCTGTTGAGTCTTGAGCTTTTGGGTTTATTTGCTAAAATAAACCCAAAAGCTTATTTGGGTTTATTTCAACACATAAAATAAACCCAAAGTTTATCTGAAGTTGCCACTCTTGGGGAGACTTTTATGCTGAATGATGGATGTACAGAATGTGCTTCAGATAACTGATTTCCCAAAACTGCTGCTTTTTAGAGGTGTTGATGATCAGCATCTGAATGCTACCTTTCCTGTTCATTACAAAGAAAGCAGCAAGGACATCCTGTGGTTTGAACTCATACTTTTTTGTGTATTTGAAGTCAGATTCACATCATTTTAGATTCTGTGAAAAACCCAATCATTTTGTTGTGCCCCTAAGAAATAAAACCCTAGAACTGCAAAAGTGTCTACTTTTTTTTACAATGACTATTAATACCACATAATATAGATTATGTTTCATTTAGCAGCGTTATTGCACTGTGTAGTGATTTGTGATGTATCAACACTTGTACATAAGGACAGGCGTTTTCTTTCTTCTTACTTCTATATTTTCCTCTCTTCTTCAGTCAGTTGCTGAAGTCTCTTATGGAGCCATTTCAAAGCTCCAAGTCCTCTGCGGACGTCCTGCACAGACAGTCCTACCACTCTGTGGCTCGCTGTGTGGCTGCTCTGTCCTCTGCTTCTCCAAAAGAGATGGCTGGCACTGTGACCAGCCTCATACAGCAGGTGTGTGACTCTTCTTTTCAGTTATATCGAAAAAGTTTTTCTCAAGATATTAGATACTATTTGTTCTAGTCTGTCTCATAAAATCCCAGTGAAATCCTCAGACACTTGTGGTTGTAATGTGTCAAATAAAAATGGATATCTTACTAATACCTTCTACAGTATTAACACTGCCCCTTTCTTATTATTTTTGTGAAACATGGTACCACTGATTCTTAACGATGTAATCCTCGGTGTTTGTCTTATTAAAGCTCACTTCTCTCTTCCCTCAGGTGAAGAACTCCAGCTCCCCAGAGTCGGCTCGGGTGCTGTCTCTGTTGTGTCTGGGGGAGGTGGGGAGGAGCGGCGGTCTGGCAGGGAGTAAGGAGGTTCAGGGAGTCATCTTGGAGGCCTTCTCTTCAACCAACGAGGAGGTAGGACACAAATAATAAAAAATATAAGCTTGATAGCTCTTCCAAACCGGCATAAAACAAAAGAAAAACAAAAAAATATTTCACAGTCATTGGATTGAGGTTGAGCTCACATACTGTATTCAGTGAAAACACTGAATTAAAAAACAATGTTCCCATTGAGCAACTTCATCTCTGTTTCTTCTTAAAGCCACAGCTTGTTGTTGTAAAAATATGCCAACACAGATTATCTTCACAGTCATTGAGGCATCATCCCTTCTGTGTTCCCAGATAAAAACAGCGGCATCCTGCGCTTTAGGAGGCATGGCGGTCGGCAGCCTAAATGAGTTTCTGCCTTTCATGTTGAAGGAGATCTCAGCTCAACCACGAAGACAATACCTGCTGCTTCACTCCCTCAAAGAGGTCATCAGGTGGGTGTTCATATATATATACTTTATGTCAAAGGTTTTATAAGCCAAGCAAGTTTTGTCCCTTGAGGTATCTCTGTTGAAGCTTTTTCTCTCTTTCTCTGCTCAGCGCATGTCCAGCCTCCAGTCTCTCACCTCATGTGGAGTCGATCTGGGCTTTGCTGTTTCAGCACTGTGAGAGTCAGGAGGAGGGGACCAGGAACCTAGTGGCTGAATGTTTGGGAAAACTGACCTTTGTCAACCCTGCACAACTTCTGCCCAGACTAAAACAACAACTTAAAGCTGGTACAGTGGGGGCAAAGTTCTTTTTTTCTCTCCCTAGCTCATCATGTTGGATCTTTTTTGACCTATAAAATTTAAACATTTAGACACCTCACTAGCAGCATTTCCACTCCCCACTTGACATTTTGAAAATAAATTAGTTTAATGGGAACATGCCAATTAAAAAGTTTTTTGATAAAAAGTTTTGCTGCCAGGATGAAGTGTTTTTTTTAATATGTACTGATATTGGTTTGTTTCACAAAACTGTAAATCAAATACTTTTTTTCGCATCACACAGGTCACATGATCATCAACTTGTGTTATTTCTCTTATTTTATGGAAAAAATGCAATTGTGAAATTGATAGCAAAGTATCAACAAAGTTTTGCACACATTTTTAATGGAAATGCAACTACTGTGAATCATAAAGAGCTCTACCCATTTATAGAATAGAAAGATAAAGAGGATGAAATTATCACTTTTCAAGAATCTGAAGTGGTGTTTTTGTTCTTTAATAGCTGCACTAATGAAATAATTATCAAGAAACATATCAGTCCAATATATCCTAGCTGAATGATAAAGGTTATAATGCTTTCTCCCACAGTTAAAACCAGAGCAAAAATCTCTTTACAAATAAAAGGTAATCATCTTGGTATCACTTATTAATAAAACATAATCAAAGCACATTTCAAATGGCCAATGGAGACACAAAGTGTTTTATGGAATTTAGGTACAATAAAAACAAAGTTTATTCATGTTGCAAGCCATTTATTCTTTCCTGAGTATAACATAACCAGCTTTATTTTTATCTCTCTGCAATGTCCATGGCAACTGGGACACACATTTCTCTTAATTTATTTTTCCTGAAGTGTTTCTGTGCTCATATCAGCAAAACCATGGAGTTTAAACTCAGTTATTTTAGTTCAGATCCCAGAAATTTAATATTAAAAATGGATTACTTTAAATTCTCATTTGTAGAATTATTTTTGGTAACTTGTAGAACTTGATCCACCTCATAAAACAGAATCAAGTTTTAACACTCTACTCATGCCTGTTGTCTTACAGGTTCTCCTCTGACTCGCAGCACAGTGGTGACAGCTGTAAAGTTCACCATTGTTGACCATCCAGCTCCCATAGACTCACTGCTGAAAGACAGCATCGGTAAAACAGCATTAGCAGTAAATCTTTACTCTCAGTAAAGATTTTCAATATAAATTCTACAACAATGTTTTACTGGCCATATGATTGCGCATAAAAATGTTTGTGAATGGACTTAAGATAATCAAACCTCAACATTCCTGGGAAACGTCAAATTCAGTGCACCATGTTCTCACTCAGAACAGCCTCAGTTATATTCCAATGAACCATAGTTTCTGGTGATAAAACTTTATGTCATTTGAGTATCTGATTCAGAAGTACTCAAACTTGGATTGGGTACATTAAACAGGCCCGATGGGCACAAAGAAAACAAGACATACTGCTGCTTTGGACTCATTCTGATGATTGTAGCCTCAGCTCTTCAGCTGTGATGAGTATATGCTTACTGAAGCCTCAGGCTACTGAGATAGGCGTCTGTTGTCACAACCCATAAACTTCAAGCACAATTTGTTTTAATTTGCAGATGATTTTCCAAGTAAATATTTCAGTAAATCTCAACTTTCTCTTAGTTTTAGCCACCAAAGTGGTGAACTCAGCTACCATGATGTTTCTGTATTAGCATTCATTAGCATCATACTTTGCAAAAAATATTTATAGTCCTTCAACTTTTTTTTACATTTGTTGTGTTGCAATTACAAACGTCAATGTATTTACCTAGCTTTCACGTAAAAGACCAATACAAAGTTGTGGATTTTACTAAGTAGGAAGAATTTCAACAGCATTATAACCTCACCAGGAACCATGTTTCCTGGTGAAGTTGTTGTGTTTAGGATTATAGGTAATGTCTTCATTTTGACCCACATGTAACAATTTGCATGAAAGCCAATAAGATCCACATTTACTGTTTCCTTTTTGCTACTTGTGGCAAGCTGCAGCAGGAAATTCTTATCTTTTTTAAACAGTGACTTCCTTCCTGCCACATTAACACAAAGATCATATTTAGTGTATGACTAATAGTGGCTCTTACTTGTCTGATGCGTTCGTTGGTCTTTTTGATAATGCGCGTTTGCTTATGTTCTTTACCAGACCTTAAAAGGCGAGTAGGGAACAGCTGCATTTATGCTGAAGTTAAATTACTCTGGTGGATTTTATGTACTAAGTTTGTAACTTCTAAAGGTAGTTGGTGGTGCTTCATTACCTTTAGGCCAAGTTGGATAAATACAAATGTATGCATATATTTTTTGCTTTTCACAAACTTTTAAAATTATGTGCTGTTTTCCTCCAACTTTACAATATGCAATACTATTATTTGGTCTGTCCCATAAATTTCTAATGAGACACATTAATGTTTGTGAATCTACTGTGACAAAAAGAGTATAGAAAAATAGATTATTTTAAATTTGAAATCCTAAACCATTTTTAGAATTCTTTAGTATATTAGCAGCTTTTTGCCATATTTGTTGAGGGCTCCACACTTTGTTAATGGTGATACAAAGATATTCTTTCTTTTACTCTAATAGGTGACTTTCTGAAGACCCTGCAGGACAGTGACATCAACGTGCGCCGTGTCGCCTTGGTGATGTTTAACTCTGCTGCTCATAACAAACCATCTCTGGTCCAAGGCCTTCTGGGAACAATCCTGCCTCACCTTTACAAGGAAACCCAGATCAGGAAGGACCTCATAAGGGAGGTGTGCTAGCTGATGGACACTCTGCAAATAATGATAATCTGTGCAAATGTAATGCTTTGCATGTGTGCTGCAGGTGGAGATGGGACCCTTCAAACACACGGTGGATGATGGTTTGGATGTGCGTAAAGCAGCATTTGAGTGTATGTACACTCTGCTGGACAGCTGCCTAGAGGGGCTGGACGTCCTGCAGTTTCTGGATCATGTGGAGGAAGGACTTAAAGACCACTATGATATCAGGGTGAGCAGGAATATTATTTGAAAATGAAATAATTGCATGAAATAAATGTCAAGCTTGCTTCATGTAATGTAAGAAAACATCAATTCAGCTTTCTGGACCATTAAAGAACAAACCACCTTTTTTCTATCACTTCTGTTTATTCTGGGCTGTAGATGTTGACCTTTTTGATGTTGGCCAGACTGGTTTCTTTGTGTCCTGCTGGTGTTCTCCAAAGACTAGACCGACTGGTGGAACCTCTTAAAGCCACCTGCACCACCAAAGTACTGAAACATTTTGAAATTATTACTGAAATAATGAAATATGAGACATTTGACCCAGTTCATTGACCTGAAGCTTAACTAGATAGCCCACCAAACACGAGTTACACTCTGTGGCATCTCCTATAATCTACAGGTAAAGGCCGGCTCTGTAAAACAGGAGTTTGAGAAGCAGGAGGAACTGCGGCGCTCAGCCATGCGCGCTGTCGCCGCCCTGCTGGCTGTGCCAGAGGTGGAGAGAAGTCCCAGCATGGCTGAATTTGCCAACCAGATTAGATCCAATGCTGACATGGCGTCCATCTACCAGAGTGTTCAGGGAGGGGAGGCAGGGGGCTTATGCCCCACAGAGAGCATGGATATGAGCTAAGCACTCCTTAAGTGTCTTAGAAGAGAAAATAGTTTCAGGTTTTTTTTGTTTTTTGTTTTTTTTTTTGTATTTTTAGAGCGTCAGGCCAATGTTTGATCTAACATTTGATGCTTTGTTAATTGTGTGAATTTTTTTCTGCCTTGTTGGATCTTATTAATTACATCCTGTCAGTGTGTTCTGAATAAATATTGAAATATATTCTTCTGAAAATAGTGCTTTTTCCACATTAAGTTAAAATGATAAACTCTGCCATTCAGGCATTTTAAACTGAGTTAAATGTGTTTTTACTAAGCCTCACTATAGAAGTGCCATTTTACAAAGAGCAAACATCTTGCAAAGAATATAATTATAATTTTATTAGACAGAAAATACGCCAGTTTGAACTCTTTATGACCTGGAGAGAATGCTGCATTGTCATTGAAACAAATGAAACTCGTCCTAATGTCCTCTTCTCTTGAATGTGTTTGTAGATGCACCTGGGCTTCAGAAAAGTTTGATTTTTATTTTTAAAAAGTTACAATTAGAAAGTGGCCAAGACAAAAATTGTTTTATTAAATCCAACCTTGTGGTGATGTCATATCTATCCTGGCATCCTTTGACAGTTCTTTGGTCTTGCCAATCGTGGAAGATTGATTTGAGTGTCACTATGTGGCAAGCATTTAATAAATTAGGGCCAGAAATTCTTGTGTTTGAATAGTTCCTGAATCCAGTATTTTCCACCCTTTTATGAAAGACAGGCAGACATCTGAAGGTTTGGAATGATTTTAATTACAACAGTACCGGTCTTGGTTTACTATAGGGGGGCAGAAACTGCAGTGGGGGATTATTGAATCTATTAGCATACTTGAAGCAGAGCAAGATTCCTGAGATGACAAACAAAGTTAGCTGATCTTGCAAACCTGACAAATAGTAGACTTGAGTTTTACTTATAGCTGGTGGCCAGTGGAAAACTGTTAGACAAACTGGTGAGATGTGGTTGGAGGAACCAGCCTTATTATAAGCTGTATCTTGACATTTGATAGGCAACAGGTGCTTCTCGTCAGCATGAAGCGCAGACTGGTGACGCCTCCTCACATCACAGAAGGAAAAAAGGGAAAACACACCGAGGAGGAAAAGGGAGCAAATGAATCTGATGCCCTAACACACCCAATTTCATCTTTCCTGTAATCATGACAATGTTTATTCAATTAAGGTATAACTGTTCAGTGTAGAGATGTGACTTTTTCATCTTTAACATAAAGAAGGACTTTATGCAAAAAATAAATAAAAGAAGCAAATCAGATAAATATATTTCAATCAGTAATAAAAAAGCAATGTACTATACATACTGATGTATTGTGGAGCCAAGATTTTTTTTTTTCATTAAACCAGGAAGTAATAGAACTAAATATAAGCAGTCCTATGATTATAATTGTATAAAAATACACTAAGCAGTTGTAAAAAGAAGCTGGAAATAACTTCCAGTTGAAGCAAAATATCTTCAATTAGCTGAATCTTATAAACATCAGAACACATAAATGTACAATGCCAAATTAGATCTCGATTGATTCAACATCTTCCTGGTCAGAAAAAAAAAGTTAAGGGGTGAAACACACACATTATCTATCTATCTATCTATCTATCTATCTATCTATCTATCTATCTATCTATCTATCTATCTATCTATCTATCTATCTATCTATCTATCTATCTATCTATCTATCTATCTATCTATCTATCTATCTATCTATCTATCTATCTATCTATCTATCTATCTATCTATCTATCTATCTATCTATCTATCTATCTATCTATCTGTCTGTCTGTCTGTCTGTCTGTCTGTCTGTCTGTCTGTCTGTCTGTCTGTCATAATATATATCAGTATATATACTGTATATTATTTTTATTTATTTATTTTTTATTTATTTATTTATTTTTCATTTTGCATTTGTCTTCTTAACTGCTGAGTAAAGGGGTTGGTCTGTAGATCTGGATGGCTGATCAGTTGGGAAGATTGAGCTTCAGCTGCACAAAGTAGAGGTGGGTTAAAGGGGCAGAACTTCTGTGTCAGCGTTATTCTCTTAAGTCCTTTGAAAGCTGACAATAGAGTACGGCAGCAGGGCTGGCTCATTTGTAGGAGTGTTGGCATAGGTAGGAATCACCAGTGTCTTCTTATGCTCTGTCACTTCTTCATAGAAATGCTCCTAACAGAGAAATAATATAAATCTGGTTACTGGCATAACAAAATCTATGTGTTGGTGCGACAACACTTTAACACAGAAAGTGTAGAATTTAAAACTAACCTCTGTTGGATGATATTCTGCTTCTCTGCGGCCTGTGTTTTTTGTATTTGAATCTCCTTTTCAAAAAAAGAAGAGTACAAAAAATTAAATAAATGAGAACACAGAAAACTATTATCTAAGAATCTTTCTTTTTAGAAGAAACAATTTAATGTCTGATAAATCAGCAAAAATGGTCATCCTATTGTGGCTCTTTAGATTTAATCTACACATGTAAAGTGTAAGAATGTGGTTTTATATAATAATATTGCTTGTGTTCTGTTGTTCAAATAAATACGAACATTCTTACGTTTGTATATAATGATCAAAGTTGCTGTCCAAAGCAGAAGTATCACCACAACTGTACCAGTGATCAGAAATGTCTTTATGTCACCTACAATGTACAGACACAGTCTTGTTTCAAGCACTCATCAACACAGAGAAATTAATTGATTATTAAGCAGTTTAAAAACAAAAATACAGTAGTCTCTTACCAAATGTATTTGCAGGTAAAGTTGCTGAGTTATCTAAGCGAGAATGATGTGTGGGATAACAAAAAATGCAATATTAGTTTTAATTAACAGCAAACCATAATCAGCAAATGAAAATAAATAAATGCTTGACATGCATTGATCTCATAATAATGAATTACAGATAAAAATCTTTTCTATAATACTCAAATATATGGTAATGCACAAATTGACTTGTGGGTCAGTGTTAGACGTATTACCAATAAAAGTAGGTAATCTAGGAATGTCTAGGAGTGTTCGGTGTCTTAAATCCATGTCTGAAAATGCTCACCACTTTACTTACTGCTCTGGTTTCTGCATATTTGTCAAACTACACCTAAGCTGTCTGAATCAGGGTAGGAACAAAATGGCTCACCTACTTTCAAGGCTAACTTGTGAATAAATATTTTGCTGTTGTCCTTGTTGGCTCCACACCAGTAAGTTCCAGAGTCAGCTACTGTTAAATTTCTCACTTCTATGGTGATGGTGTTGTTTATTTTGTTGTCCTTCATCATAAACCTCCTACTCATGTTGTTTGTGGTGCTTCCAACATCCTGACATTCATCTTGATTTTCTCCCTTACAGATACATTTTGTCAGGTTAGAGAAATTGCTTCCGTATTTGCAATAATATTTTAAATCTTGTCCTGGAGTTCTCAATCTTGGGAACATCGTGATATCTGTGGAAAATAAGTGTTGTTTTAGCCTTGTTCAATAATTAGTGAAAAAACAAATATGTAACTCACTTACTTTTAACCTCCAGCTGTATTTTTGAGATTCCAGCTTGGTAACTGCCATTGCTTTCTATCACTCCACACCAATAAACACCAGCATCGTTTAAAGACACAGGACTAATTGACAAATTGAAGTTACTGCTGGTATGAGTCAGGGTGAATCTTCCTGTTGAATTTTTAGATGATTTTGTTGTTAAGATACTCTTACAAGTAAAGTTGTTTTCTTTGCAGATGAACTTGGTCTTGGACAGATACATATGTGAATAATCACATTTGATGGTCATTTTAGCTGTTCGGTAAGCAGTTTGATTGAGTGTCTTGCAGTGTGTTTTTTCTGTAAATAGAACAAACCTCAATAAATATGTGAAAAGTTCCTGCTGATTTATGATGTGACAGAGAGTTAATTACTTTTGGAAAATTATATCTGCCTACATGGCAGTGTAAGATGTTTTTACTTTTTTTCCTCTGGTACTCACTCCAACGGAATGCCACTTACCAACAATCTTTACTTCACTCTTTTTTGCGTTTTCATCACAATTAAATCCATAAGTTCCATTGTCCTTGGAGTTAAAAGGCCATACCTGTAGTCTAAGATATTTTTCCAATGTATCATGGTAAAAAAAATATTTGCCACTTTTTTCCCATTTGTCTGTCTGATTGATCTGTATGGTTTTAGTTGGTAAAATTACTTTGAGTTTATCATATTTTTGTTCATCACAAGGGTATTTCCATGTCATTTCCATCCATCCTTCCAGACATATTTTTATCTTTGTTGAAGCCTCAGTTCCTGTAGAAGAAAGAGTAAGTTTATGTGACTCCAGTTATCTACGAAACACAGAGAACTATTTCAAACCAGCTCCCGGTGTTAAAGCTGCAGTATGTAACTATTAAAAAATATATTGTTTTATATATTTGTTGAAAATATCACAATGTTGTGACAGTATTGTATGAAACAGATAACCAGTGGAAAAAGATTGAGCTCAGCATGACAGTTTTGACAAATATGCACAAAAATATTATTCTTTATAAAAGTTACATACTGCAGCTTTAATAATGTTAAATTAGTACGTAATTACATGGCAAATATTGGTCAGCTCAGTCTAAATTAAAGCTTATATGCAACACTTTTCAGGGCTTTTGTAATTTCTTGAAACACAAAATTAATACTTAAAACAATAGCAGTACAAACCCTATGCAAAATGATAATTCTGGCCTTTTCCATGCACACATTTTCAGTTTGCAAGGAGCCATGCATTTCTGCAATCTTTGGAAATGAACTGTTTGCAGATGATCCTAACAGCTCTATTCTGGATTTTATTACTTTACCTTCAGAGACCTTCTTCTGGAAGTAGTATTACAATCGTGACATAAAATCCTTCGATCATTTGTTCACAGTTCATACCTATCAAGCACATAGCGTACAATTTGCTGCCATGGTCCGGTATAAGCACTGGATTAAAAACCAATGACACAGCAGCCAAAATCAAAGCAAAAGGAAAAATAAAATCACTGAAAGCAATGAAAGCTTGATAAACTCACAGCCTTGAGAACTATTCATTCAGACAACATAAAAAGTAGTAAGTCTGGTTTCCTCAATCAATTTCATTATTTCAGTTTAAAACTTACAAAGATTAAAATCATACGTATGACAATGTATTTTTAGTGAACTTTAAAGGAAAGGGAGTGCAGAAAATCTGTGTTTTCAGGTTGAAAGGACTCAGTAGCTTGCATTGTAATGGGCAAACAGGCAGCTTGGCCTGAAAACTTATAATAACCAATAAATATGCCATATTTTTCTAAACCCTATATGAGTATGGTCTGAAATCAGATGTAAGATGCAAGACATGCAATTTAATCAACTAGAAGCTTTTCAATTACCTGTTATTAGTGAGAGGATAAGTAGAAAGATGCTCTTCATGTTGGAGGGCTTGAGCCGGAGTCACAGATGTTCAAATTTTATCCACCTAGAAGTCAGGTCTGATTTAGGTGCTTCCTGGATGCAAAATCTGGGTCAGATGCAGCATGAAGACGAAGATGAGATGAGTGGTTCTCTGAGGCATTTGAAGTTTGGTCACACTGAGTTATAGTGGTTTATGATTTGTCGAATTAGAACACTGCTTAAATCATTTTATTTGTCCACAGTTCCTATGTCTTCATTCCGTGTGTATTTTATATCTAAATTAGTCTTTTGACTGTGGCCTACTTGAGTCAGGAAATACTTAAAATATTCTTCAGTGGTTGGAGGTGGAGACATTTACTCTTTTAGCACACCAATTGTCAATCATTATCTTTTCCTTTTTAGGCATTTCAAAAATGTTAACAGAGTGTTGTGTCAACAAGTGAAGTCAACATGACAGAGAGGGAGGGTGACAAATTTCCATTGGTAAGTGTTTGTTGATACATTTAGTCAACAGGCCTCAAACAGTAAGCAGACTAAACAGGGCTGCATTCACAAAATCCCTATTTAGCCTGCTTAGGTTTTACACTATGCAGACATTGGAACCCTATTTTCCTGCTTAGGAGATTCAAATGCACCCTAAGGGTGAATTCACACCAGCCCTGGTTAGTTCGCTTTAATCAAACTCTAGTGTGTTTGTCTAGATTAAGAACAGTTCATGTGGGGAGGTGTGAATGTGCAATCAAACAATGATGTAGACGTGGACCAAAAAAGCTAACTCTGATCCACCTAAAAACCTATGTCCTGGTTTGATTAAAATGGAGAACTGCTCCAAAAGCCAGAAGCGAACTGTAGAGCAGGGCTTTCTGGGTCTATAGAATCAAAACAAATGCAAGAGTCTAACACTAGAGGGAGAAATTGCTCATTGTCTTTTACCAAAGACAAAGGAGAAACCATTTAAACGCTAACATTTGTTGCTACTCTATTTTTGTTTACATCTTGTGTGTGAAGGAGGAAGTTGCCCTCATATCTTCTTCTGAAGTTTTCTTGTTTCCTGTGCTAATTCTTCGTGCAGTGCCAACACATGTGAGGTGGTGAGCTGGTTTATCAATTAATTTGGATTGTTTGTGACAGTGCAGTGTTTTGGTCCTCAATCGAACCAAGTCTCCTGGACTATCAGGTTTGAAAATACCCTTACTGCACTGTACTTTTTATTTTTTACTATAGTATTATTATCATACCGTGTTGCTACTCTGATTTGAGTTACATTTCTGGTTACTCTAGCCACCAGAAATCTAGTTACTCTAGTGATTGCCACTTCAGAGTGGCACTCACAATACAGGTATGCTCTGTAGTTGCAGCTTTTCCAAAAACTTGTGATTCTCCACTGCAAGATGAACAGCTTCCATGCATCAGCAAAACTGCTTCACAAAGATACTAAATTAAATAATAAAATCTTCAATCATTTAATTCTTGTAATCTGGATCCTCAAACTAAAACATTTTCTATGAGATATTAGAGAAATTATTTCAACTAAACTTAAACTAAACTTACGGCTCTTGTAGAAAGTTTATTCAGGGTTGCTGACCTTATTAAGATCTGCTGAATTTCCCCGTTTCAATGAGGTATCTGGGCCTCCGTCATGACTTTTAACATTGTCACGATCTTTTCAGAAACATGAAAGGATACAGATAAAGGGTTCTTTGGGAACCGCAGCACACGACCGAGAATGCAGTGACTCTTGGTTAAGTTCCCTGTCAAATCTGAAGCATGATGCTCATTTTCATTTTTAAGAGTTGAAGTTTGATCCCTGAACATAAAATAAAGCTAAACATAAATTGAACTAAGTTGTTATGCTGATCAACTACTTGTATATAACACAAGATATGTAGAGAGTACATATCTTTATATACAGTCACAACCAGTAAATTAGAATATTATTGAAAAGTTAATTCATTTGACCAGCCTGTGTATTACACAGGACACTTGCAGGCCCTGTGTAATACAGCATAAACCTCAAGAGAATAAAACTACCAAACAGAATGTTAAGAAACTTGTAAGATTACTAATGACAGTGAATATTAATGGGAATGAACAACCAATAGATGTTTTACCTGTCATCACTGAGAAGACGAGTAAAAAGATTTTCATTTCCATGGTCTTGTGCTTTTTCTGAATTTCTATTATAGGTTTGCAACAACTTGTGTGTATTTACATATCAATAGGTCTCATTAGTTCTGGAGGCAATGTTCTGTCAAAAAGTCTGTTTTAATAAGAGTTTATAAAAGTACAGAACCGAATGGAAGCGTTAACCCTAAAATATAACAATGAAAATGAATGAAGACAACAACTTTGTAGCTTATTTTCTGTGCCTAAGCATTGTTTAAAAATACATATGAAACATTTAAATGCTTGTATTATTATTAGGGCAAGTACTTTAAACTAGCTCACATATAGTGGATGCTCTGTTATTTTGCAACATTAAAATCTGAAACAGAATGAGTGAAGGAAAAACATACAATACCACTAATAAAATGATTACAACTATAATGAATACTATTACAAATACCCCTACTAATGCTACTCCTACTACTATCAACAATAATATTACAGAAGATATTAAATTATTTTTGCTGTAAGATTTTTGCTATAAGATTGCTGTCGTATTTTATTATTTTTTCCATTGTATCCAACACATAGGGGTAAATGATGACATGACTTATCGGTACATGCTGTACAAATACAAGAGGACATTAACCCTTCTATTGCCTGTGGACAGATGTGTTCAGCTTGCAGTTTTGTGATATATTTCATGCGTATTTTAGAACTCTGCATTTAAACAAAAAATTAGCTAAACTGAGGGTTCCGAATTGTCTGTATCCGTTTCATAAAATGCATTGGCAAAGGTGTTTTTGTTTCTGGTATAAAAACAATGCAGCAAGCAAAAAAAATGATATGAACAGTAACCAAATACAAAACAGATAAAACCACATAACAACAAGCATAATACAACTGTACTACTGATGGTCTTCAAGTGCAATTGTCAAAAACGTAAAATAATGTCACAATGCATTCTGTGATATGACAAATCTAACAGAACAGAGAAATCAAACTTTAATACTGAGCTCCATCATTGCACTGCACATCAGATGTCACATATCATATTTTAAAAGATCAACTGATTCCAGCTTGAAAGTATTTACAATGTTTGCCCTGATCAAATAAAACTTAAGTCCCCCAATCTTTTACTTCTTTGTTTTATATTTATTTATTTTCTATTGTTACTTCTTGACTGTTGAGTAAAGCGGTTCGCCTGTAGATTTGGTTGGTGGATCACTCAGGGAACCTGAGTTTTGGCTGAGCTTTAGGAAAGAATACTGACAAGAGGGTGAGGAGGGTTCCATGATCTGAGCTCCTCCATCAGTGGTTTTGGTGGAACCACTTTGAAAATTGATAGTACAATAATGCAGTGAAGCTGAGTCGTTAGGTGAGAAGTTGACTGTGGCATAAACATCGTCCACTTTTGTCTGCAGGCCATCTGGTATCTCTTCATATATGCAGTCCTTTAAGAAATAAATGTTGAAAAATTATTTTTTTTTTCCATTTAGTCTAAATAAAATGCATATTCAACACCAACTCTTTTCACTATAGTAATATGGCGTTAAAAGTGAACAAATGAAATACATCAATATCTTTCCATGTAAACACTAACCTCTGTGGGATGTTGTTCTGCAGATTTGTTTTCTGCTTTATCTGAACAAAAACATCCTATAAGAAACACAACGGTAAACAGCACTTTATCAAATCCAGAGGATCCCAGAACACTTCAAAATTATATTCAGTCATTCACTTAGTCACACTCACATTTACACAATGATGGTAACCAGCTACTGGATTGTAGCCACAGTTGGCATTATTGCACAAAGCCGATTATAATTTTACAGTATGATTTTCATGATCAGCAAAATCAGTAAATTAGTGAATAATCATATAACAGAATTTTGGAGTTAGTGCTTTAACAAAATAAGCTGTTGTCAAGCATATTTTTTTTCATAATTCATTTTGTTTTCCAGTTTTAGACTGAAAGGAAATATTATTCCAGACTGTTCAGGAATAATAATTTCAGGTGAAATATTGTTTTTTTGAATTTTATTTTCAAAATTATTGTCATTGTCAAATAGCGGTGAGAATCTTGACACGATTCACCATGTTTTAGAATTAGGATTCATAATGGCATTTGCAGTTTGTAAATGTAATTTTGTCTGCATGAGAACCTTTATTTTATGTTGTGCCAGTAAATGATGTAAATTCTTACGTTTGTACAGACAAAACGTAACTACCACCAAAAGAATCAGCGACCCTCCAACTGCTATCATGGTGATTGATGTTTTCGCCCCCGAACTCAAGCCACCTGAAAGAAATGGCATTGTTTGAAACAGTCTTAGCATGATTACCCAAATTTTAAAGAAACTAAAATAGATTTTACAGAAACAAAGTAAAAATGTTGTAAAGGTTGGTAAGCATGATGTTCTCCTACAGGCAGAGTATATTGATACTGTTACTAAAAAAACCCAACAACAAATAAAAAAAGCTATGCATATAATCAATACCAAAAAATGCTTGTGCCCCATTACTCATGTTCAGCAAATAAATGTCTTGATGTAAAGATGTGATCTTACCAAAAATACTTGAAGATGTAGTTGGAGAAGTAGGAGGAGATGTGGGTGTTGTGACTAGATATGAAAAGCATGGAGATAAAACCATACATTATGATGCATGTGAAAGGGTTTTGAACTATAAATCTGTTGAAGAGTGATGATAAAACATGATTTTGTTTATCACCAATTACTGTCCCCATGGCAATCAAGCATCCTGTTGCTTGATTGACACTCAAAGTTTCTCTTTTTAGAAATTACTCTTCAGTTATATTCTCATGCTGACTGTCACGGATGTTTTTTTTTCTAATTGTCACAACTTCTGTCTGATTACAAGAAAATTTAAATACAATGAAAACACTATAATCAAAAACACTGTACTGCCAGCAGTGTGCATCCTAGAATGCCATAAATCATAAAAAGAAATAGATACACATAATTCTGTCTTTTCATCTAAACAAGTATGTCTGGTGATTAATTAAAAGATCTGTGATTTAACACAAGTGTACTTTGCCAACAGGAAATGATAATGTTATCAACACATTAAACCACATGCTGTGCCTGTGCTTCCTGTATTAATGGCTGCTGAATACAACCACTTCCTGTATTTCCTCCCTTTCAGCTCAGAAACACCTCAATATCGTCACCAACATTTCTTTGCTTATACATCTAACTGTCATTAGAACAAGGTTCTTACCTGAGAAACT
Organism: Xiphophorus maculatus; assembly: GCF_002775205.1. Lineage (NCBI taxonomy): Eukaryota > Metazoa > Chordata > Actinopteri > Cyprinodontiformes > Poeciliidae > Xiphophorus > Xiphophorus maculatus. Next base: position 10,978,400 of record NC_036462.1, on the reverse strand, counting down.
AAAAAAATAATCATAATGATTAAATTGACCTTGCAATCAATTATACATTTTTCAATAATACCACAACAGCTCAAATCAGGATTAGACTCACCTACATCCAAGAAGAGTCGGCTTATGAATATTTGCAGCCGCTTCTTTCTTGCTCCACACCAGTATGTACCAGAGTCTATGGTGCTTACGTCTTTCATTGTTATAGTGATATTACCTTTCTTCTTATTCTCCACTGTAAACCTAGAGTTTTCATCTGCAGTTTTGGTGCTTATGACATCCTCACATTTGGTCGGCTCTTCTCCCTTACAGACAAATTTGTCTATAAGGTCTTGGTCTTTGTCATCATATTTGCAAAAGAAGTTGAGGTTCTCTCCAATAACTGATGATTTTGTGAAAGTTACAATATCTGTAAAAAATAAGATTTAGAAAATTAGGTTACCTTAACTGAATGAAATTTCATAACGTAGGTACAAGAGTATTATTTACCTGGAACCCGTAGAATGAGTTCAGCTTGCTGTTTTTCTGTGTTTTTCTCCTCCATTTTACATGAGTAAAGACCAGCACTGTTTGGAGACTCTTTATGAATTGATTCTGTGAATTCACCGTTTGAAACTTGAGAAGATTGTGGGGAAAATTTGTTACAGACAAAATCCTTGGACCTGCACCTTAACTGGATTGTTGGCCGGTTTTGATTTGGATAATGACATATTGTGTGCTCTTTAGCTGGTTTAACTGGTGAGTTACAGCTGTCTGCAAATCAGAAAGATAAATATTTAAAACAGACAAAATTTTATTCAGCAAATACATGTCTTAAACTGTACACTTAAATACAGTTAATTATTGACAATATTTTTGCAATTTAAAAGTTGAGTGTAGTTTACCTGTTTTTACTTCTATTATTTTACCAATGTATCGTTTTGACTTTACAGTCAAACTGCGGTTTTTGCTTTTGTATTGGAACAGGAGGGAGTTAAATCTTTCTTTACATGCATCATTATGATTGTATTGCTCTGAGTTAGTTGTGGAAATAAATATTTTCCCATTTTTATTGTTTTGAAGTTTGCAGGTAAATTCAGTCCCATTTTGTAGGCATCCTTTTGTTTCAACTGAAACCTCAAAATCTGTAGATCAGACACATAAAAATGTTCAGACGATGTCACGCAGGTCATCAGCTAAGAAACAAATTTAACACTACGGAATTGTTGTGATTTGTGTAATTTTTCAATACTTTCTAAATTCTAAAGGAAAACTTTAAAGCAAAATCAAAACTACCAATTATATGTGAAATCAAATGCCAGTGGATTCAAAAGTTATGAACAGAAATTGTGTTTGGTTACATTAAATACAATTCAATAGATTTGACTTATTAGTTTTCCTTTGTGGTCTGGTGCTCGAATGAGACTGTAAGTGTAATGCTTCCTCAAGTATGTGAAAACAGTAACTAAAATTGTGCAACAACAGTTTTACCTCAGATGTAAAAGGAGAACAGAGAAAAAGAGAACCCAAATTTTACCTGAAATCAGGATGATGAGCAGAAAGATGTTCTTCATTTTGCAGGTCCTGGACTGTTATCATGTGTTGAAATTGTATGATGTCTAGTCGTCTTCCACCATTTCCTGAGTATGCAGTCTAAAGCATCTTCAACTTCTCCACCCATGTCCTTCCTTTATTCTCTATGCGGTGGTGCTGTAGCGAGGCTGCAACAACGAACTAAAGACTGTAAAAACTTGCAGTAAATAAAACTATGCTATAAATTTTCTTAATCACTTGTAAGAATAATAGTATGATTCTTTATCTGTCATCAGTCAAAAAAAGGGAACGAGTAAACACCATATTCTTCTGGAGCTTTATGATTGAGGAATCTGTGTACTGTTCTCATTCTAGAGACATTTTAAGTTTATGATTATTTGTCTGCATTTAGCTGACGGTGCTTCTGAAGAGCTGGTCCGTATTGAAGCCCATTTTATTTTGAAGGAGAAAAGTTGTTTGAATAGCTCAGTAATTAACACAGTAACAAATCACAGAAACATGTGTATAAATAAAAATATATTTTTGTAGCTTTTACAACAGTGAACAAGAAATGATTAAAGAAAATCAACTCTAAAAATCAAAACGCGCTTAAATAAAAGAAATCATTCTCACCTACATTTGTTTTTCAGGAATTATCTACATTATTTTTTACTTTTTTTTTGTTCATTTTATTTTGTAAATGTATGCATCCTTATGACCTACAACTTTGCATATCAAGCTAAGTTTTTTTTTCTTTATTGCTTACTATTTCAAAGTTTTAATGTTTTGTTTTGTTTTGTTTGTTGTTGCAGATTTTTCATTAGGCTGTCATGTTTAATGATTTCTCTTGCTCATTTTCTGACAGAAAACTTGAGAAGTCATTATTTTGGTCTTTTTGGGCTACATTATACCATGCATCATATGCATAAACATTCTCACAAGAATCACAGCATAAAGCTCAAGCTGCCAAACCAAAATAGAAATGTTGCACGCTCTAACCATTCTTGATCATCAAATCTCCCCTCCAGCCACATCCTACTGAAATGTTTATTTGCTAATTTACTCCACTGCTCTACTTGTTCTTTCTAATAAATAGCTCAGTGTTCTGGGTTTTCATTCCCCTTTGTTTTAGTTCTAGTGCCTACTACTTCAGTATAAAATGTTTTTATGACCCGCAACTTTACTATCATCGCAGCAATTTGTCTGGTGAGTCATAATAACCTATTAGAGAAAAAAGGAAGCAGATCTAGACTAAAATTAAGCATGAAGTCAAACTATAGATAGATAGATTGAAAAAAAAATTGTAATCCATAAAATTCACGTTTTTTAACCTCTGCAACTTTCAGTTTGTACCTTTTGGGTTTATATCCCATTACATTTGATGTACTTATTTTGGTTGAATGATACAAAACAACGCAACAACAAACATCCTTGGATTTTTTGGGGAAAATTTTAATACACCATTCTACTGCAATTAACTACATTATGTTAGGAGCTGTGTTTTTCTATGTGTTTTGAGTTCTCTGTGTCTCCGTGTTGTCCTGTCTCCCCTTGATTAGTTCCCAGGTGTGTCTCGTTCCCTGATTACCTCCTGTGTATTTAGTCTCACCTGTGTCTCTGTGATTTTGTCGGGTCCTTGTCGTTTCTTGCCGCACTTGGCGTCCTGTCATTCCGTTTCCGTGTGCCCAGTCTGTTTCATCCTTCGTTTACTGGTTGCTACCGGCGTCGAGCCCTGGCTTCAGCTCAGTCGTGCTGCAGGCATTTTGGATGATATGGGACTGTTAATTCTGGATTTACTTCATTAAACCACCATTTCTCATCTCATCCCGAACCTGCTGCGTTTTCCTCACCACCTACACCACCATGGCTCATGACACATTATGCTGATCTACTGCATAAAATCCTTCAAAAGTAAATCAAAGTCTGTGGTTGTAATGTAACACAGTAAGTATTAATGGTGTCATCAAATGTCTAATGTTTTTATTTTTTATGGGAAAGATGTTGAAATAATTATCAAGACCCACAAATTTATTTATTTTTATTTATTTTGAAAAGTAAAAGGAAGAAAGAAGAAAAATAATAAATATGTTAAGAGGATATTATTAAATGAAATTACTTGCATTTTTCACACACCATAGTTCTGCACCAAATAATCAACTGAATAACCATCTGGTCCAATTTTTAATTCAGTATTTTAAGCATTGATAAATCACACTGTTCCTCAACATGACTGAGGCAGGCTAATTTTCAAACACTGGGAAATGAAATAATAATAATTAATAAAAGTGTATTGCTGTTATGCACACTTTGAACACAAACAGCCTCACACTGACCTCCAAATACACCACCAGATTGTGCTGACTGGGCTCTTTTCTGCAATGTCAAGCTGTCTGTGAAAACTAATGGCACAAGTCATTGTTTCTAGCAAGTGTATGTGAGTGTGTAGCCTGGGTGAAACACCAGCCTTGTGTTAAAGAGGTCTAATGACTTTTGGCCAGTGGCTTTAGAGTCTGATAACAACATTAACTGCTCCAAATCAAACACGGACCGATGGCTCCATTGTGTGATTATGTTTTTTATACAATGTTTGCCATCAGCGAGACCACTGGCTAATCTGAAAAGAAAACACAGATACGATAGAAATTTCATACAGTTTGGAGTTTTTTGACCAAAACCAAGTGCTTAAACACATGCAGAGATGATTTGTGTTTATAAGACCCAGGGTTCAATCTATTGTGATTTATTATATATTTACAGCAGAACATTTTCAGTGCTGAATCAGTAAAACTTCAGAAAAGATTATGTTTAAAATGTCCTTGAGATTAAATATGTAATCGTTTTATGGATTTCTTTTTCACTTTAAATGATAATTGAGGAATTTGTTTTTCTCTTGTTCTCATAAACATGCATGAGATGTGTAAAAACACTCAATAGGACCTGATGAGACACAAAATTAGGGAGATGTGAAAAGATTATAACTTCACTAAGGCTTGAGTGCAGAGAAAAGATTGTGTTTTCGTATTAAATATGACAGAGCAGACTTAGAGTTGCTAAAAACATATTAAAGGGTCAGTATTATGTAAAATTGACTTTTTGTGTTCATGTTCCAATGTTATTCCCTCATCAACAACACATTTGGAGTGTTGCTTTGATTCTTTCATCCATGTTTGAGAAATTCTTGAATCTCCCATGGCAACTGTTCAGCTGTGCAAAACACCTGGGTGGACCGAGCGCCACCTTCGAGACGCAGCTCCTCCTCGATGCTGCAGTTTCCACGCTTTCTTGTTAGAGAGTGACCCTCCTCCTTGACTCCCCCAATCAGCTCCTTCAGACTAGTCAGGAGCAATTAGCAAACACCTGGTGGAACTGCACACCTTCTGAGCTCAATATATGAGCTACTTCTCAGTGCAATACTTACTATTAAAGGGTTAATAGAGGAACAATGTTATGATGACTTCCTGAAGGTGGAGTTTCAGAAATGGCAGGAATTTTTAAAGAGACAAAGGCCCAATTTCAAGGAGTTACATTACAAAGTCAATTTGTTTTACATAGTATTTAATATATGTAGCACTTTTATAACAACTGAAGTCAAAATAGTTACTTAATTGTGTTATAAAATGGGACTATGTTGCTGGAGTACATAATATTTCCCCTTTAAAAGTTAAAATGGTGGATAGAAGAATAATCACAGGTGTACAGAGAAATAATCAAATGAGTTTATATTTAAACATTAGCATGTTTAAGCATGCTTTATGAATAAAGGTTTTGTATCAGCCTTTGTCTAATGCACATACATCACATAATATTCCTCTGAAGAGTCAGAGAGCATGTAGTGAGGTTTGACTGATGAAGGTTAATCTTGCCTGGAGTTTGGGGAGCTGTCGTGTTTTTACTCAGGGATTTAAAAGCCTGTCAGTAACCCAAGGCTTCAGTTTGACCTCTGACAAACTCTGCTCTGTTCTTGTCAAACACACATGCACCTCACCCCCAGATCAGTGCCTGGGCAGTCATTAGTTACCAATAAACCCAGAAGATGTTAAACTGGTTAAATATGTGTTAAACTATTTTATAAATAAATAACTAACAATCATTTTGGACATGTTTTATTTCATACAGGTCACTAAAAGTCATTTTTAACTCTTATCGGTTTTTTGAAAGACATTGGTGATACAGTCAGAATGAAGCTGATAATGTTGTATAAACACTATAATCTCTAATGGTGGGAAATCTTCCTTTTGGAATCTTTAAACAGCTAAGGCTTTCCTAAAAACAGATGTTAATTTAAATTCTCAACACTATTTTTAAGCTTTAACTCCCTTGTTGAAATCATTCTTGTCTCATTTTCTTCCTTTGAAGAGAAACATGAATGGTTATTTTTTTCCCGTATTGTATAATATAGACTCTACACACAGAGAAAATATGTCTTTATGAAAATTACCAGCTGTCGGCAGACATTTGCACTTTGGGATAATACAACAGAAACCATAGATTTTCCTTATTTTAGTCCCTGCACAAAAAATAAAATATTGGGACAAATATTTGGCATATTACTAAAAGTGTTGTAAACAGTAACTAAACAGTCCAAAACTTAACACTGCTTGTGAGGTGTTTTGGTGCAGAGTTGAGAGAATAAGTGGATGGCCTTCCAAAAAATTAAAATTGAGAAAATGGCAGCCTTAGACAGTCTCAGATGTATAGGAACTAACTGATTATTTACTTAAATGTAGTTTACCCAATTAGATCCTCCTACACATATATACATTTTAATAAATATAAACATATATGTTTTACCATTTACTTTTCATAACTAATTCATATTTTAATCTTATACTGTTGTAAAAACACACAAAAAATATCCACACACACGCCAGTTGTTAAAATCCTCAACAAATATTAGATGTATAATTAAAACTTTATGTGTGCAAATTGTTAATGATGTGTACATTAATACTTAAATTGCAAAGTTAATTAAAGTGCTAGGAAATCTCCTAGTAGAAGTGCTCTTAAGGTCCTGTAGCAGTTACCACAGTTAAATGATAGAAAAAAAACCCAAAGACTTATTTATTACACACCTTCTGTCATGTTGGTAGATTTTGATGGATCTTCTGGAGACTTCATTACACCCATTGCTGCTGTTATCTAATAGAGAGCAAGATCAAGTTTTATTCAATCTTTTAAACTACCATCCAGTTCACCATTGTGAGCTAAATATGTATCCTTGTTCTATATCGACACCAGTGGCTTCAAAAAATTTACCTCTTGTGTTATTTATTTACTTTGCAGTTTATAAAGCCATGTGTACTAATTAAAGGTTCCTAGAAACCCATTTATCTTAAAATCTAAAGTATAATTTGAAGATTTTTTTATATAAAGAAATTATTAAGGATTCTAGTAATCATACCCATGGAGCCTTTGCTAAAAACTATTTCTGAAGATGAAAGTGAAATTTGAATAAATTAAATTCAAATAAGTTGAATTTTAAATATTTGTGTGATATTAGGTGTCTGCAATAAAAAATAAAATAAAATAAGCACTTATTTTCTAATTACTTTACAGATCTGTGCTTATCAATAAATCTGTATTTGTATGTGTAAAACATTTTTGATTAAAACTAGTTTAGTTGTTGTAAATGCGGATACATTACACAGAGGTAACAAACAATGTGTAATCTGAGATAATGTAATATTTAAAGGTTTAAATGGGCAAAAATTGAATTCATTAGGACATGTTCAGCTGTAGACAGTCATTAATATTTCATATCGGCTCTTTATGCTAAAATGCTGACCCCCAGTGGTTAATTTCTGCAGAGATCAGTGTGCATTTCCTTTAACAATTCTTGTCTTTCCTTGAGTCTCTTAGAGGAAGAAACGTTGAACTTATCAAAGTCTTTAATATATGATACTCATGTAAGCAGAGTTCTTTGACTGGAGTTGGAAAATTTATAGTTCTCTTTTTTATGCTCAGTTCTTTAAAAGCTTTGCTTTGTCTGACCTTGAGATGCCTTAAGAACAGTAATTCATGTGTTTTATTTATTTATTCTTGTTCCCATAGTTGGAAAAAGCCTTACAGATATGACTGCTTGTCCAGAAGCATTTTGGATCCTTTCAATACAACACAACAAATCACATATAGTTTGACAAACACAGCAGAATTATGAATAATCCATCTTATTCTTATAGAGAATTACTTTGGTAATGAATTAATGATTAAACATTTCCTTGCTTTGCTACTTCTTAATGATCATTTCAACAGTTACAAATATACATTTATGTGTACGAATCTGCTCTGAAAATTGCTTTTGAGACTGAGAGATTTCTCTAATCTCTCCCATGGATCTTCTGTCTATAAATGTAATTCCTCCATCATATCACTGTGGGAGTCTTAACACACTGAACTCTGGCACACTTGGCTATCTTAATTGAATTCATAACCTACCTGCAGGAATACCTGCTGGAAAAACAATTTCTTAAAAGAAGGCTTTTTATGGCACTCTGCACACTCAGCTGAGAGCCATATTGCCAAGATATCAAATTATATTTCTAGAAGTTGAAAAAGAAATAAATCTATATGTTTAAAAATATACAACCCTCCAGAGTATTATTTGTTTTCCTATAACAATGAATGAGTAAATCTTAAACCAATCTGTTTTAACAGCTTTCTTGCTGGAAATCAAATCTGCAGTGTCTGAATTCCAGTTTCATATAAATGAGTTGCCAGAAGGAGGAGATGAAATGCTGTGTGCCGCCTTTGGGAGAAATCACCTTAAGAGATGACAGATCTATAATGCTGTTAAAATAAAAACATATTGCATATACTAGTGATGCCCTCAAACTTAAGCATAAAGTTGTGCCAGAATAAAGGTTTCCAGGCAAAGAAAGAAAACATGCTGCATTTGACCTGGATAAAATTGCTCCAAAAGTCAGAGCTTAATGTTTTGATTCTCAAAGCTGTAAAAGCATTTAACTTCCATGCACACACAAAATACATTATTTTATTTTGATTGTTTTTTCTAATCAACCTCAGTGGGTAAAAAGCTACTACAGATTTAAGAGAGATTGTGGACCTCACATGTTACTGTAATCCCTTTTCTGTGTGAATTTTCAGTAGCCTCCTTTCAAAGTAGAAAGAAAGGATTAGAGAGTTAATTTGAGAAACTACTGCATAGTGGCCACAAATGGATAGGACGTGACATATCAAGCATATTTCCTGTAATTCATTCTTTTATTTTATATACCTGCTTAGTCCTGTTTAGGGGTACTGAGGTTTAAACAATCATTAATGGAGCGAATTAAGATACAATTTGGGTCCAAAGAAGAGACAATTAAACATGTGCTGATAGGCCAATTAACCTAAAACTAACACAAGTTACCATTCAGCTTTATGTAGCTTAATGTTCAGTATTAATACTAATAAAGTTAGTTACCTCATTGGCTTCCAAAAAAGAAAAAGTACAAAACTGCAGGAAATTAACAAGATGATCCATTGAAGATTACCTTGAAAATAACACAGTGTCTATTTAAAGTATCAAGTGTCTGCCCTCCAAAAAATGTGTCTATTACTGCACAGGCACAAAATATCCATTAATCCTGTCATCCCTTCATCCATTCATTTAGTTTGTTTATGTGAAATAATCTCAGGTTACAACCAAACAAGTGTTTTTGCAGGTGCTGAGTATTAAAAAGTGTAAGGAGGGTCGTGCCCTCATCCATCAAAATGCTGTCACACCATCAGGTTCTGATTTTATTCCATGTCAGAGGTGCTGAAAGTGATTGACAGTGACTGTGTTTACGTATAGTGTTTACTATACTTCACCTACACTACATACTGATGGAGATTTCCCGAGGGATCTGAAGGATATGATGTTGAACCCACAAAAACCTTTAGGTTTCACATTTAAAATCCTGTGGCAGTTCCACTGAACAGAACTTCTATAAAGTTGGGAAAGACTCCAACCATGTTTGCTTTTTTATGCATGAATGGTCTGTAGATATGAGCAAGCATTCAGCCACAATGACTGTGTCTGGTAAATCTTCCCATTAGTGGGTTATTTTTAGTCAGGTTTCAAATAAAGGTGCTTGGCTCTAACATACAGTTGATAGTTAGCTGTGTCCTCTTTTCCTTTTATACTGGTTGCCACGTTTGCGCATTGCCCTAACAACCGAAGCCATCTGGAGGTCTTGTTTTGTGCAACTTTGAGACTTTGGCTGCATACTATGTGGTCACGCCATCCCACTTATATAACAGTTGAAGAAAGACAGCTAAAAGGCTGCATAAGGTGGCAAAAATCGGTTGCAGAATTTTGATGCTACAGGAAAATGACTGAAATCAGCTTGAACTAAACTTTTATTGGACTGAACCATCTCATGCAAGGTAGGATGTTTATGTTGCATGTTTTCTATTTATGTATTTTTCTTCTTTTAATTACGTTGTGTAATCAGGTCTTTATACACAGCTTGTGTTATAGTGGTGAATGATAGTACAGTCAAATTGCCTCACTGCTTTGGCATTTTGGAACAGTTTATGTCAGGATAATGGGGATGTTAGATCTCAACGTTTTAGCATTATTACATGTATTCTGGTATGCCTTTCTCCTGATATTATCACAAAGAAATATTTTCACAATTTATGCAAGATTTAAACAGAAGTCTAACTTAATATACTTTTTTTAAAATCAACATGGACTCACAAAGACAACATTATGACACAGAAGGGAACAAAAGTCAGTAAATATTTACAAAATTAGCTGGTGGCAACACAGTTTCCTCTATTTTTACAACAATGTTACAACAGAAATTAATTTTGTATTCTTAAACAAATTCAGATGTTCTTCAAATATCATTTCTGAGACTGGCACAATTTGTTAAATGTGTTTGTTTAAAAGTTTGGTTAAAGAACAATACAAACACATTTATTGTAAACATTTTTGTTGGTCAATATATATATTTCAGAAGTTTTCCGTATTTTTTTTTTTTATTCTGCTTAACAAAAATATGTGTTATGTATTATATCATTTCAACTGTCAGAATAGACTTTGCACAGTGGATATTAGTGGAAAAAAACATAAGTCCTTTATAACACTAACATCTAAGTGCAGCACACCTAACACTGTGAGAAAAAGGTTGTGCATCTCTTTTTTGGTAGCTTGAGCCAGCTCAGTGTGGAATAAAAAACCCAAAGCAGAATTTGATTTGAAGGTTCACTTGCCACCAACCACCCAGCAGTCACCACAGAACCACTAATATATGCCTGTATTTGTAAGATTCTGTGAGCTGGGAATAAATTTCTAAAATTTACTTCACATTTTAAGAATTGTGTTTCAAGTTTGTCAAAAGAGAGAAATGTTCAGTGTTAACATGAAATGTGGAACATCTCCAATGTCATCCTTTTTTTTCTCTTTGGGGATGTGTTGGATTCCACAGGCTGTATTCAAACTTGATCTACGTCTGAGCCAAATGTCTTTTTCTCTTTCTGAGACTTACCATCGGAAACCTTGAGACAGGAGATTCTCTTCTGTCCTCTCTCGTGTTTGTCTGTAAGCTTTTAACTAAATCTCTCGTCTCTTGTTTCTCCATTTTTATTCTCGTACTAATCATACAGTGCCTCAATACTTTTGCCTGATTTCTGCAGTAATCCTTTTTGTATTGTTTAAATTGGAGAGGAATATTATTGTAAAATATCCTTTGAAATTAAAAAAAAAAAGTAAATCATGAAGACCAAGTAAATCAAGACAAAACACTCGTGCAAAAATCTACTTTATCTTTTCCCACTGGCTTCACAGATTTGGTCAGTATATTTTCCCAGAATGAAAAATGTGTATCAACTGTAGGATTTTGGCTTGTTTTTCCAACACATGGCTTCATGCAGAAGATAAAACATTTATTCACAAGAAACAGAACACTTGCATTTGAAAAACTGGCACCAGATACCAAAATTGCCAGCCTTTGACAAAATATATTTATAACTAACAACAAGAGAGATGCAAGAATTCAGATAAAAAAGGCAGAGATTAAGTTTAGAAAGGAGAAGAAAAAAAGAACCATAGTTAAAATTAAATCCTGGATTAAGAAACATATCCTCATCTCCGTTGTCTGTTTCCCATGGAAGAAAGGTGAAAGGGCTGGTTCATGACATTGTTACTCCTGAAATAAAAATGAGATGACAAAGACCACCAACACTGAGAAATGATGAGGACAGCTATCTCAGAGCATGTCAATCAAGTCTTACCAACCATCTTACATTTCATTAACATTCACACAATGATAGCTAGGATTCTGATACAGCAACCTGTATCAGAATCATTGCTGAACAAACATTTATTACCAATTCTGGTAGTTGTATTAAGAGCTCAAATATGATCATGTTTGTGGATGTGAGTTTGTGTGAGACTCTTCCCAACAGAAGATCTCTGCTGGAGGGCTTGACTGACTTGGTGTAGATTGCAAACACCTGTCTGCAAACAGTCAGTCTTTGTCTGATGATCAGGCTTTTGTTGTTGGATCTTATGTTGATTTCCACACCAAGCCCACATCCTTCAGTTGTTCCTCTCCTGGTGACTCACCTGCTCCATGGAAGTCTATTTTAGTTCCTTTATCTCCAGCAGTTGCCTGCTCTCCAAATACTGTGTTATTTCATGTCCAGGATCTCAAATCTTCTGCTCTGGTTTTGGGCAAGTTTTCTCTTGCATGCCTCCACAACCTAAAGACAGGATCTTAATTTATCCCCTTCTTGCTCGCTTCAACCCTGGAACAAAACTGCCGAACTACTGATGATGGAACAATATTTTTTGTCTTTTTGTAAATAAACCTTTTACCATATCCCTTCCCAAGTTTCCTTAGTGTATCTACGTGGGGGGTCAGGAAATGAAGCCCAAAAATACATTTAGCCAAATTGCAGAAGCATAATCTCATGTATGGTATATTAGAAAGTGTGAAAATAAAACCTTTAATAATATTTGTTCAGCAATGAAAAAAATAGAAACTATGTACTAAACATTAAATAATCTGTACTACAGTTACCAGTGTAGGGTCACATTTATTCATCATTTTTAGAGGAATCTTCTTCAGAAAGTACCCGGAGTCCTTGGTTCTCTCTTATGCTTCCATCTCTTCACCTCATCCCAAAGCTTAATTCTATCACTTAGACCTCTAATGGCCATAAAAGAAAGCTGATCTTGTGGATTTATCTATATATCTGGAGATGTGCGTCCCACATGCATACTCCATGTATTCTCCGGCGTTCTTTTGCTGTGTTAAGAAAAAGAACGCTCTGCACCCTGGACTCCCAGTCCAGCCCGTTCCCATGAGAATGATGTCTGTTTGGGGCAGAAGCCATCCACTGTGTAACCTTTCTGCTCACTCCCGAGGGACCAATTGACTAACATTAAGAGAGCGACCCAGTCCAGCAAAAATTAAGATGTATGCAGCAGCGGTAACAGTAGACTGAGGTCAGGTCGAGATGAAAATAAAATGGCATTTTGTCAAAATAAATAAGAGGAGAGGATTAGAAAAGCTTTTTATCTTCAACTCCTCTGTGACCAGAAGAGGATGATCCAGTAACAGAATCTCAAAACAGAAACATTCATTTTAGTCCTTTATAACTCTAATTCAAAATGTCACTACTGGCACATTTTTGGATTATATCTCCTTGTGAAAATCTATGAGAGTATCTTTTCTCTCATGGCCTTCATCAGATATTTTTCTGTATTTGTGTCATTTAATTTTTGCAGAACATTTTATCACCGCACAAATAAACTCTGTCAACCCGTATTGTCTCTTCACATGTAGAGCTTGGGTTTCATAAGGCTGGGACCGAGCCATCTATCTGGAACTAATCTTTGTATGTATTTCCATGCAGAGGGAAGCACAGCGGGACGGATGAGAAGCAGCGAGGAGATGCATCCTACGACAGAGATTTTTTTTTCTTTCACCTGAACTTTGACGACTACATGGTTCGTCATAGCTGCTGATCCCCCACGATGCCCCAGAGAACAGCTGGACAAAAGCTCCAGCTTTGAGTCAGTGTGAATGACCATAGAAGGCTTTGGCATTTACTTCAGAAGTGAAAGATCAGACAGGAGAAAGATTACAGCAACCACAGTACCTCTTTTAGATCTGTTTCTCCTATCAATGACTCTGCCTTTCCTCTGTGTGTCAACAGTTAAGGCTCCAGTTCTTTGTATTATCGGCCTGTCTTTCTCTTTACTTTTCTCTCTGTCCTCCTTCTCAGTCTGTTAATCTCCCTCTTTTTTTCTGGCTCCTTCCCATTCCTTCTTCTCTTCCTTTCCTCTCGGCTTGCAAATTCGAGGGCACTCTAATAGACCTCCCTCACGTCCCCCATCGTTTCACTCCTCCCCCCTCCTCTCTCTCTCTTTTTCTCTCTCGCTCTCCGAGACACTCACTCCTTCCCCCTTTTCTTTTTTCAGCCGTTCCCAGATAAGAAGGGGGCAGAAGTAATTCTCTTCAGTCACTTCTAAAGCTGCAGCCACCAGAGAAGAGTGGAAGTAAAATCCAGATATTTACCATTTATTAGGTTTTGATTAGTTTTTGGATATTTGAATGCTTAAGAGATTTTTTTAAATCTTGCATTTTTAAAATTTCATTTCTACTTAATTTTTCTTAGTTTTCTCATTATCTTCAGCTCCTGTTTTTCTTCCTGTTTGGATCTGAAAATTCAACTTTTGCTTTCATGAGAGCAGGAGACAAAACCTGAGGAACCTGATATCATTCAGATGGATGTATTCATCTGAGAGAAAACTGACCACAAGAAACCAAACTAAGATTCCTGTTGGAAAAGTAAACAGAGGTGGGCATCTGTACCACCATCCAGTGGGGGAGGAAATTAGCAACTACCTCCAAGATCAACAGGTGTCATTTTCTGCTGCTCTTTTGATCCGCAAGAGAAGACAAATCTTAAAACTGAAGAGACCATTGTGAAGGAAACAGAAAAACTGAACTCATGGCTTCACTGTTACATTCAGAGGCTTATGCAAGCTTCCTCCTAAGGTGAACTGGGGTCAAAGTGTGAACAATCTTGCCTTGACCCTGTTAAAGGAATAACGCTTTAAAATATTGAAAGCATTGTCATGAAAGGCCTGAATCTCAGCCGGTGGTTGCTGGTGCTGCTGCTGCTTTGGACCTGGTCCACAGTCAGTGATGGAGCCGGCGTTGGAGGCACAGAGCGAACGGGAGCTGGAAGAAGCCAGAGAAAAGGAGGAACTGGTGGTGGAGGAGGAGGAGGTGCAGAGAAGAGAAAGAGACTTCATCGCATCCAGCATGGTCAGTGTAGCTACACCTTCGTCCTTCCAGAGGTGGACGGATGTCAGAGCGGAGGGTCCATGTCGCAGGGTGAACATTACGGGGGTTCTCGTGGCGGGGCGAGCGTTGTGCAGAGAGACTCACCGCCCGTGGACGGCGAATGGTCGAATCAGAAACTGCAGCACCTGGAAAGCATAATGGAGAACAACACACTGTGGCTGCAAAAGGTAAGGGATGAACTCATTTTTCTTAAATGTATGCTATAAACTCATTGTTTACGACCGACTGAACTGTCAGAGAAAAGCATGCATGCTCTCTGGACAGATGTTTGTATCTTTCTAAGGGAGAGCAATGCTCATCAAAGATAAAAGGTAAAATTCTGTGCATGAATCCTGTCTCATTATATCACACATTATGCTGAATGCCAAAGATGGTACATCAGTGAGTGTATTACTCATTAAAAATGAAAAAGGTGTGAATTACAACATCCAGCTGAGTCTAGCCATGTCAGGGACCATTTAACACCGAGAAGTGAAACTGCCAAAAAAAAAAAAAAAAGCTTTTTTGTGAAACTATGTGTCTTCACTTCTCCACTCGGATCAAATGCATCTCTGTTTCTGTGATGGAGCAAATCTGGACTGAGGCAGTTGTGGATTTCTTGTGTGGTAATTTGTGGGTTATGGATCAAAGTTTTAAATTATGGTTCTAGATGACTGGCAGCTGGTTTCAATCAGGAGAAAAGCACTGTGTCCCCCTGCTGTTGATTCAGCAAACTATTATTCTTCCAAAAGTAACCTGTCTTATTTTCACTGGATTCTTGACTGCGCACTGTGCAATAAAAGTTGTGCAAAAGATAATTTCCCTCTAAGCCATTACTCACAAAAGTCTCACACTGTTAAATAATTCAGATCTGAATCTCTAACAATCCGACTTCATGGCTGATTTTAAAATTTTTTTCCTACAATTTAAAATGCTGAGGTCTTCCAATACTCCACCTATGACGTACAGCCAATTCTTCTCATCTGCCACCTATGAATTTTATTGACAGGGAGTTATTTTTTAGGAGACCCCACAATCCCCTGCAATAAAGTCCAGATGAGCTATTGTGAAACAAGTTTTGTTGTTTCTAAGTGCAGAAGTGGATTAATTCACGCTCTTATAAATTATCTTTACTGTAGGTGTCTGAAGCAAATAGTCACATAGTCCCTGTGTTTTAATCACCGACTATTTTCCAGTCTCCACATTTGCTGCTGCTTTACCTTAATTGCAAACAAAAGTTTTTAAACTGGTGCCCTATAGGAGTTATAGTGCTGTAAATGGTTGCAGTGCTATAACCATTAAACTATAAATGGTTATTTCATTTAATAAGGGAACACATCTATCCAAACTAGCCTAATCCAAGTACAAATATAATAATCTGCTTTGTTGAATTAATTTTGATGAATTACTCTCTTTGGAGAGATGAGTCCCTCAGCACTAGCTAAATGTACAATCAAAATATCTCTTAATCATTTAACTGTCATGATGACGCCAATGCACTCATGCAAATGAGTTCATCGGGTGCACTCATTTGCATGACAATTAAGTTGTCAAACAGGATGTTTGACAACATGCAGTTGACAAAAAGACCTTAAAAAGTATCTTGTCGTGACTGAGGAAATTTAATAGCTTCGGTGAAAACAAATCAATGACATCTATCAGTGTGGAAAGGATTGCAAAGCCATT
This sequence comes from Xiphophorus maculatus, assembly GCF_002775205.1. Lineage (NCBI taxonomy): Eukaryota > Metazoa > Chordata > Actinopteri > Cyprinodontiformes > Poeciliidae > Xiphophorus > Xiphophorus maculatus. The sequence continues at coordinate 10,961,922 of NC_036462.1, read as the reverse complement.
CCTGAGGTTTGGGACATCGGGGAACATTCAGTGAGAGCCAAAATCCACAAAAGGAGTACATATGGAACCATTGTGAACCTTCCCAGGATTGGTTAGCCTACAAAAGTTACTTCAAGAGTGGATCAATTTGAAGAACACAAAATAGATTAGGAAAAAATAGCATTTATGAAAGAATTACAAAAAATGAACACCAATGAACACCAATAAGAACACAAAAGCCAGTGTCACACTTGTCAGAAAGACAAACATCTTGGTCAAATTTTGAACGAAAGCCACCTTATGGGACTTTACCTATTAAACTGTTGTAGAGCATGGTCACAGTGAACTTGCTCCAGTGCTGGACATTTGACAGCCCATTCTTCCAAGGATTACTCTTTGTTTCAATTCTGGCCCCAGCATTGTCTCGTCCCTGTCATAATGTCTCCCACGAGAAACACTCATGCATACAGTTTGTCTGATGGGTGGTGAAGCGATTTTTTTTTCTTGAGGAGAAGAAGAATGAACAATTAATTTATGGCCTCAAACTGCTGTATTTTGTGTAACACAGCTGCTGCATGGAAAGCTATACATTTCTTTCTTTCTTTCCTTCTTCCTTTCTGTATCTTTCTGAAGAAAGAAATTACTTCAAAGTGTGGAGCAATGAGAAACAGACTAGTATATGAGAAATCTCCATCACTTATTTTCTATGGCTGATCTAGGCCACAAGGAATGGTTATATGTTTAAATGCTTCAATGTGGATGGAAGATTTGGACTCTGAAAAAATATGAAATATATATGTTGTGAAATAAACATGTTATTATGTTACAGCAGAAACTAGATTTATTGTGAGGTGGTAGAACTTTTAAGAAGTCTTAAGTAAATATGTGTCAAAACATTTCCCCTGACAAAGCTGAGCTATTCAAGAGAAGGAGTGTGATGCAAGTTTTGCACACAATGGATGGCAGATAGACATTCAGTACACTGTGAAATGTTTGAAGGGTAGTGATGTAAATTCAACAATATTTTCACCCAAACGAATATGATCTGACCTGAAAGAGGTTGATGTTATCTAACAATTCTTACAGCAAACCACATTTGAAGTGATCTCGGTTTGGAGAATTATGTAAAGATTTTCATGGGAGAGTCAAGTGGAAGCTTTAAAATATCAGCAAAAATAAAATGTATTACATTGATAGGACCTACATAAGTAATCAGTTTTATCTTTCATTCTTTTCCATTTATTTCTTGTTATTTCTGCCTGTGACGGCAGTTGGAGGGGATTAAACGGGATAAACAGACAGAAATCAGCACAGTGTGATATGTTTTTGGGTCGCATAATTTCTTGCCACAAATACACCTTAAATAAGTCACACTGAAGTACACTGTGACAGATCAAATGCCTGGACTTCAGCCAAGTCCACAGGAGTAATGGTGTTGACAGGAAAAAATTTGGAGTTGTCACATGCCATCAATGAGCTTCCAGGAGCTTTCTGACCTTTTTTTCTTCCTGTGTAACTCTTTATGTGCAGAGCTGCACAGCTGGCTTCAGTATCATCAACTTCATTTGAGATCTGTGAGCAACCAGACACCGCAGCGAACAACTCGTCTTTGTTAATAGCAAAGCATATTTTGTAAAAGTTGCTTTTGTCAGAGTAGTTTAACGAGTGAATTGCTGTGTTTTTAACCATCCTCAAAAATGTAAAAACAGAGCAATCTTTTTCAGATTAGGTGCCAATGATTAGAATTTGCTTTAGCATGATAGGTAAGCTATGTCCTATCTAAACCTTTGACATCAAGGTTCTGTCTTTATCTGTACTTCAAAAGGATGTGATGCCATCTTACAAAGATGTAAAGAGTTCTCTGAAGTCTTAAAAAAAGGCTGTGGATGCCAAAGATTCATGGGATTGCTTCAAAAGATCCCCTAACTATCCAACTGAAATCATTTTACTGTAAAAAGTAGAGTTATCTTTGAAATTATAGAATATTTGCTGTCTTAGTGTTACAGCCAAAGAGTAAAACATTTAAAATATACTAGAATTAAAATCAATCTCACATTTGGGGTCAAATTGAACAACATATGACAAATTTTAAGTCTAAGAAAAGAAAACTTTCAACTAGATAATCCTCAAAAGACAAACCCAAAGGTCACAGTAGCCTGAGATCAGTTTTACCACAAATAAATAACTTGCCTTGTGGAATTTGACTCTGTCCTGTTTTCAAAGCACATTAGATTTATCACAAGACACAATTCCACAGTTAATGAACTTTTTGCTTTTCAAAATACCCTAAAATTGTTTACTTCCCCAGATTTCTCAACCCTTTTTTCACCTTTGAGACAGTGATTATTAGCCTTTGATTTATATTAGAAATATAACTCAAGTAATCACTAGATTTACACAAAAATATGTGCAGTATTCAAGCTTACTAAATTTAAGGCAAAGTGGACAGACAAACACACATCAAGCTCATAGATCTGTATTACCATCACACCTAAACATCGGCAGTGAAAACTGCAGTAAGCCCCCTCCTGCTGATTTGCAGGTTGAAATGATTTAGTTGCAGCAGGTGCTGTTGATCCATTAAATGAGATTAGCAAAAGGAAACATTTTTTAAAGGAATCTACAGGCAGGGAGCCCCCATTCATCATCATTAGAGTCGTTTAGGTGTTGCAGATGAGAGCGGCAGCATGAATAATGCTCCTGTTTCACAACCATAATTCTTCTGAGTTAAAGAGATTTATTCAGCTGAAGGGCCTGAGCTTGCTGGCTGCACCTGTCATAGCTCATAGAAAGTTTACACCCGCTGTTAATTATGTGATGAAGGAAAACTCTGCATCTTAAGTTATCACAACACACATGAAGTTTAAACAGTCTGATGCTCTGTTTACTTAGGAGGGTTTTTAAATTGCTTAAACTTGTCATAAACAAGTTGTTTCATCAGGTGTCTTTATAAAGTGTTAACGTGTCAAATTAATGCCACAGTTAAGCCAAGTAAGTAGAAATCCTTATTCGAACACCTAAAACTATAGATCTTTCAACAATGAAAACGTATTATTATTGTTTTGTTAACTGTGTGAAGAAAAAATGTGATTCTCATTCTGGTTCTCACCTTCAACATTTATCTCCTTTCAGATACTTAGATTTTTCAACCTGCCTGTTGTTTGTTTGTAGTCTAAATTTTTCTTCTGATATTTTCATTCTATTTTCAAATGTTTCTGTAGGCAGGACGTATGTCTACAATATAATAACCATATATTTGGTGAAACTAAATGCAGAGTCTAAATAACCAAAACTACGCATTTAGAGTTTTGACATTAACCCCTGTAAATTACCAAATCTATCATAAAAAATCCTCCATTGCAAGGATACAAAACTATTTACTGATCTCCTTTACCAACCCATAGCTGCTCATATTGAAATCATTAAAAAAAAAATAAAATAAAATGTTGTCCACAAATTATATCTGAACACAGTTCTTTAAACTCAGATGTAAAAGCTTATCTCAATCCCTGGGATTTTCTCAGGAATGTTATCTGGCTCAAGCCTTACAATTCAGTCACCCTCTGCCCATACTGTTCTTGTTTGTGGCACCTTAATGGGAAAGGGAGCTACCAAGTGCTATCATAGCAGGAGCATACATCTCTACCTTCAAGACTCCTCTCTTCAAAGACCACCTTATCTTCTACTATCTTCTAACAACCCTAATCTGTCTGACTCAGTTTCTTTACACTTTCTTACATGTTCTACTTGGTATGTAAAGTAAATGGATGTAAAGCATACAGAGAGAGTCTTTTTTTCGAAGTTGGGTTGTGTGAGGTACATACAGTAGAGGAGCCACAATTATCTCAGTTTAGAACATTTTGACTGACGTACCAAGTTCTGGCTGATTTCAAGCAACTGTTTTAAAAGTCTTTTAACTGCAAATGTTTAAATCCGTTGGATAAAACATGATAAACATCGGCAAATTTGCGAGGGAATATTATAAAGATTGTTGCTGTTTTGTCAGAAGAACATTTTCTATGTGAATATGATAAAGTATAAAATTGTCAGATATGAATATTTTCTGTTATCTCGAAGGGCCAAAGTCGCTTAAATTAGGAGATAGATTAGGAGATCCAGATAAAAAAATAAAAACGTACTGATAACTTCACAGAAACTCATAAAGAATTAAATGTAAAACCATCTGGTCTACTATTTTAAGCTAAAAGGTACTTGGAACTGGACTAATTAAGTTTACCCTGAATTTATTATACTCAAAACACTTCAAACTTGAAATTTTACACAATTTTATAGTAAAGTAAAATGTTAATCTTAAACAAAACTATAATAATCAATAATTTTCTTGTTGTCATCTTGTTGACATCTTGCTTGAGGTAATGATGCAATCACTTCAACCCTAATTCTGCAATGCCCCAGGTCCCCAAATACATTCCCACAATTCCTGAGCTAAACAAGACAAACATTTGGCAAAAAATAACATGCAGATATTCTGTCTAAACCTTTAGTGTATCAAAACTGTGTCCACATCTTTGTATTATATTTAAATCCAACCTTTTTAAAGTGCAGATACGTTTGTGTAGCATACAGAATATTTGCCATTCCAAGTCCATATACAAATTGTTGTTAAAGCAAAGTGAAAATACTAACAGGTTACTTGGTATTTCCAGCAAATCACATGCACAGATGTTCATCTACCTTTAGGTAAGACCTAAGTGTAAACTCACCCAGATAATCAGATTGTGTAGCAAGCTGTGGTAGGAGAAAAATAATAACTTCACATTTAGATTCTGAGCAATTCTCATTTCGGGAAAGCAGGAGTTGGAAACGGTTGTATTCATTTCTTCATTTTTTTTAACCAAATGTATATTTTTCCATCTGTTGGTGCTGTTCTGCCTCATTCACATTAAATACTTTCTAAAGCATCTGAGGTCTGCATCTTTGCAGCTGAAGGAAATAAAAAGGAAACTTCCATGAACCACATTTTTTTTTTACAGTGGCTTGATGCCATTGTAAAATGTGATTCCATTTGCAACATTACATGGGTTAAGATACATTCCAGTGTAAATGGAGTGTATAAAATTCTCATTATTCCTTCTGCCCACCCCTGCTGATTTCCTCATTGTGGTAGCTGAAGGAGGGATTCTGCTACTCTCTGGAAAGATTTTAATCTCTCAGAGTGCTTCGCTGGATTAAACCACTGAGATTTTACCAGCACTTTTAACAAGGCGTGCAGGAGTGTGCTTGTGTGTCCGTGTTGGGGCGATGTGTATACAAGTGTCTGTGTGTGAGCATGAATGTGAGCTGGGATGTAATTACCACCCACACTGTTAAATCTCAGGGGAGACGTGGATCAGATCCAGAGCTGATGTCTGCAGCATCCCAACAGGAGACAGAGGGCGACCTTTCACCTTTGGCATTTAGTCAGGGTCAGTCTATGAGTAGATAATTGTGTCTTTCTACAGAACATCTTCACCATCTAAACATACTTTTAATGCAATTTAGATCAAAGATAAAAGTTGTTGTCTTCTTTGCTTTGCTTTGCTGACTTTAGCATTGTTTCTCTTTCTCTCCTATAGTTTGGTTACATTTCCTACACAAATATTAATCCCCATGAATGTTAGCCAAAGTATCAGTGTCTTTTAAGTAGCCGTTAATCACTCATATTTAAATTTTTTTTTGCCTGTATTTACTCTGTAAAGACTTTAATTTCCGTTCTAATGGAAGCCAGGCCACGGCGACATTGAAAATGGTATTAAAACAATAAATACAAGTAACACAAACCAGAAACAGAAACTCAGTGTCACTGTAAAAAAGCATACAAATAAAGCTGGGAGTTTGAACTTTATTTCTTCTAAGTCTTAATAAGCATTTATCACTGTTAGAGATATGTTTATGTCCATAATCAGTAGATTTTTTTTTTTTTTTTAGATTTCCCACCTTCAGCAATATTTCAGTGTCCAATTCTCCCATGTTCATATGCAAACAAACTATATTTATTATCTGGTAAAAAAAACTTTGACTTTCTGATTTTAAGGAGTATAAACATTTTGAAGGGATGTGGATGGAAGTTAATAAGTATTAATAAAATTGTCTATGTTTATAATGCAAAACAACTGTTGGAGTTACATTGAGAAGTATAATGGTTTTACAGTTCAAAATCTGGTTTGTTTCCAACTTTTCCCGCCACATCTAGTTACCTCTGAGCAAGGCACTCAAGCACTGTTTGCATGCTGCTCTGCATGTCTGTGAGTGTTGGGTGAATGTGGCTCTAATTTAAAGGACTTTGAGTGATTGTTAGGAATAGAAAACAACTATATACATTCAGTCCATTTACCCTTTTCTGCATACAGCCTTTCATGATATAAATTAAATTAGTATTCAAAGGTTCTGCTGAATATAAAAATGTGAACTTATTTTTTGTTTACAATTTACACACAGAAACAGTACAAAGATGAATTATAACAAAAATGTAGTGAATTGTTATAAATTGTGAAAAAAATTAAACCAAACAAACCAGAAAACAAATCTGATCAAATAATTAAACCAAACAGATTCTCCATTTTAAGCATCAACTTTTATTAATGGTTAACAATAAAAAGGTGAATAACATATCTTAATTAATGAAACAAATATTTTCAAAATTGCCCTGCGACAGACTGGCGACCTGTCCAGGGTGTGACCCACCTCTCGAACGAAATGTTTGCTGGAGATAGGCACCAGGACCCCTCCCAGCCCCACTAGGAACACGGATGTACAGAAAATGGATGGATGGGATATTTTCAAAATCACGGTTGCATTAAAATTACTTGTAGCAAAGGTAACTAGCTACAACATCTGGAAAGATAAGAAATTGGAAAATCCTTCCAGTAATATAACTAATGTCAATATGTATCATCCAACTCTATAGGCTTATAAACACTGCACACTAAAACATTTTGCATTATTAAAAATAAAGATTCACACAGGCTCACAATGCAAACTGTAGACCAAAGATTTAGTTAAAATACTAAAACAGCGCTAGAAACTAAAGAGTCACAGCTGTCTCATGTCTAAGTCAGGGCTCCAGTGGAGTAATCCTGATTTGTTCCAACTTATTTTAGTATTTTTGTTTCTCATGTGAACACCCGTGGCATGTGCTCTCTCTCAGGGCTCAGGAAATCACAAATCAAAGATTTAAGCCAGGGTCAAAGTTTTGGTCTGGCTGAAACTAGATGGAGATGACTGTGGCATTAGTGAAGTTGCTTCGCACTGCTTTTAAGCTTTAAAGTAAAAACAAACAGTAAGAGGGCGAAAAGTGCTGAACTCTACAGCAAGCTCAGGAAGGAAAACAGAAGTAGTATCATTAGTTACGTTTTCCACTAAAAGTAATGCTTCCTGCTAAAATAAACTTGATCAATTGCGACTTACTTATAAAGACTACGAAACCTCATGAACATTACCTTTACAGTTGTATTAATAAACAAAGGTGCCTCTGTCTTGTTTTTTTTAGATAATTAAAGTAATTTGCATATTATCTCTAACCTCAGCAGTAAAAGGCAATGTGTCTCCGTCAGCTCTTACCACTCAATCTCTTTCTGGCTTCACTGGTCTCTGTGGTCTCTGCAGCAGTTTGTGGTTTTTAAGACAGACTGCCTGTAAACAGCAGTAAGTGAGGTAGTTAACAGGGGGGCTGTTTAGTTTTCTGCCAAATGACTGACTTCAAATGGACCTGTGCCTGAGAGACTGAAAGAGGGAAACAGGAAAGTCACTGTGGTTGGATCACAGCCTGGCTATCAACCGAGGCCGCTCTGATACAGTGCTTTGATGTGGTCAGGGGTTGTGCTTACGATAACCCTCTCTGAAGAGAGTGAGACAAAGGAGGAAAGTCTGAAGGAATAAGATGAAAAATGTGTTTTAGGGTTTTTATTCACATCACAGGGTGCTTATCATAAGTTGTGTTCTTTGGCTGGAGCTTGACATTTGTCCTGACGCATACAGTAACATTTAAAAGAACTACATATACAAATTGTGATTATGTGTCAGGTTAAGAATATTTTCAGACGACATAAAGCTGACTGAGGAAGCAAACTTTGATTATTGTTTGAGTGATTCAATATGAGATGAACTTGAAATTAATCAGTATGACAGGCAAATTTATTGCAAGTTAATCTTTTGTTTAACTCATTAACTCATTTTATCAGAATAAATATTTTGCACACTAATGAACCAACTTAATTTCAGTAGCGGTATATATTTTAGATTTCAATATGAACTTTAATTAAAAAAATTATGATACGTTAATGGAAGAAAAATAACCTGATCAGTTTGTTTCATTTTGTATGTTGTTAAACAATTTATCAGTGATCTACAAATTACAATTCACTTGTATATAAACCATTAAGATCAAAGATTTACATGCACTGTACAAAGACCTAACTTTTTTTCTTATTGTCTAATATTAAGTCAAGCTAATCTTTCCCGCTTGCTAAATGACTTAGGATTATCGAAGCTGTTTCTTTTTACAAAATGCCAGACAGAAATGCCAAGATTATTTTCTTACTTGCTTCAGATGAAAAGTTAACACACCCTTCTTTAGTAGTTTGTATAATTAGATTTCAACTTTATGACCTGAGTCAAACATTTTTGGGTTTTCTTCCACAAGCTTCTCATAACAGCTTGCTGGAGTTCTGGCCCTTTCCACATGACAGAGCTGGTGTAATTAAGTCAAATTTGTAGCCCAGTTTGCTTGCACACACCTTTCAGCCCTCAGCATAAATTAGCAATGAGGCTTTTTGACGACCACTCTAAAACATTGACCTCTGCAATAAACTTGGCTGTAGATCATGGTCATTTGAACAAGTCATTTGTTCTAAGAATCTCAGTGTTCTTTCTCACTGTTATGTGGGTTTTATGAACATTTAGCACTAAAACACATTCATATCTGGACATAGATGTTGTTTTCTTCTTACACAGTGAGAAGACTAGAAACCTTACTGGTTTTAGCACATGCACATAATTGTTTTAGTGCGTAAACTTGACACCTTCAGGCATCTGGAAATTGTACTGAAATAAGAACTCAACTTTTAGAGGCTCTTTTTTCTTGATGTCTTGGCTGAGCTTAAAATAAATATCTTAAATAATGAATAACAATTCCTTTGAATAGAATTGCTGACTAGATCTCTGGATTTAAAGAATAAGTTATTCACGATTGAATGATAAGACTTTTCCCTGGACAGTGCTGATTAAATTTTTTTTGCAAGGCATAAACAACATAAAACAAAAAGATAGGCTCGGTGTTCTTTAATTGACGTAGTTTAGAATTCAACATGAAAGGAATAATTTACAATCCCATTCCTATTTGTACATGAAAGCACATTTCCCTCAACCAGGTGCATTTAGTATTTAGAAGAAACAAAAAGAGCTTTAAAGTGTTTGTTGTTGAATTGTGTGTCTACAATCAACATTGGGGGATTTCCTAATTTTGATGCGAACGTGGAAAAAAAAAAATCTGATTTTTCAGTATTGGACCAGTTGATTAAAAATAACATAGAATAAAAAGTGGCCAATACTGACATGTGACCAACTAATTAATTCATCTTGAATAAAACATTTATAGATTTTTAACATAAGTGCTTAAAACTGAACTGAATTTGGTGATAAAAAAAATCAGTTATGTTCTTTAAATGTTCTAATAAGACAAATATTTCAAAGCATATTTAATGTTTTGGTCATATGTATTTTCTATATTTAAATTATTTAAGTTTAGTACTGTATATTAATCAATTTCGATATAACTCATATCTAGCGGACAAATAAAAGGACATCTTGTCCATAGGTTTTCATTTTACAAGTCCCAAATGGGAACTCTACTAAGTACTACAAGTTGATTTCAACTTTAAGTCGACTTGAATGAACATGCCTACATGACAACAGCTGGGAAGTTTATCATGTTGATAACGAAATCTCACCAGAGAACTTCGCAGGGAGCTTATGAGCAGGTGGTGTTGATCATGCAGCAGAAAGCAATTTATGACAAGCTTTTTTGCAGATTACAGTGTGTTCTGAATCCAACTTGTGATGAAAGGTAAGAGAGCTTCAGGATAAGAAAATGCTAAATGTTCCAGGAGTAAAGTCAACAGAATAGAAACACCTGGTTTGTGAGCTGCTCCATTCTCCTTCTACTGCCACAGTAATACATCAAACGGCTCTGACTGCAGTAATAACAGCCTAATGACAGCCATTATCTAGCCATCAGCCTCCTCAAGTCTGCTGACACAACTGCTGACAATTCAGCGCCTATTTACTTACATCTGACTTTTGAATACATAGAGACAAATACAGGCCAGTGATAAAACTGCAATTAACTCTAATTATGAAAAGTTGGTCATTCATGTGTTTGTTTTATGATTAGTGTATTTCTGGCTCCAATACCGATTTAGTTTTACAAAGAAGAGAAAAATTCTTGCTAAAATGTAGAAACATTTGAAATAGATTCTGTTTAAAAAAAACATTCCTACAGTCTTACAATTCATGTGTCTTTTCTAAAAGACAAACTGAAATAAATACATCCAAGTAAAGCACTATTTTAGATTTGAGTCAAATTTAACAAGGTATTTTCAAGGCAAGTTGCTGATTTTACGAGAAGGAAGCCCCTCCATTCAGAACAGCTTAGGAAACTTCATCCTAATAATACTTTAACTTTGAATTCCCACTGGATGACTGAGCTTATCCCACTCTCTAAAGATGAGCCCAGAACAAAGGAAGTTCTTTTGTCCAGGTGTATCTGGGATCATATTTTTTGGTCATGATCCATAGCTAATAAACATGGATAAGTTGGAATATTAATGGACCAGTAAATCAGTAGCTGCTTGGCTCAGTTCTTTCTTTACAAGTACAAAGTGCAGCAAGACTCACATTACAGCAGACAGAACTCCTATTTAGTCTATTTCCCATTAGATAAAAACACATTGCCATACCCATTTATCATACATCACCCATTTTAGTTTAATCTCTTGGTACAGTAGATAATGCTCATTTTTCAATTCTGTATTATTCATTGTCCCTTCATAACATGGAGTACATGCCGTTACTGTCATTACTGTCTGAGATAAGTTTTGCTTATGTATTAACGAAATGTATTCCTTCATCAAATTACTTTTGTTTTCAATAACCTGCAGTTTTACTCCCTTATCCCAGCGAAGCAAAATCAAAGTTAGTTTTATATTATCAGAAAATGATGCACAATCGCAAGATTTTGATATTAATATTTGAAAGGCTGTTTGTGAATGTAGAGAAAGTTGTTACATTTCAACTGTATAAAACTTTTACAATACCAACTGAAATGTCCTTGATAATATGGCATGGAATAACGTCTACATTTTGTATGTGGTGATCTCCACATGTATGCTTTGAAGCCCTTCACAATCTTGAAATTAAAGGCTGTAATTTTTTTTTATTTTCAAGGATTTCTGTTAGTTTACTCCCCATTTGAGACTTGTTTTGAAATGATTATTGAGAACTGGAGGCATGGATAGGAATGTTTTAAATCCAGCCAAGTGTTTTATGGAGATATGAAGCACTGAGCTGGGAGTGCATTGAGCCGGGTTAAACAAACTGATTTGACTGCCAGCTGGCAAATGTGCTTGTGGTTTATGAACTGACAATGAAGGACAATGATGTGCTCTTTCATTTCTTGACACTACATCAAGATACTATGGTAAATGAATCAGCAACCATAATTTCAAAACACATTACAAGTCTTACTGTCTTTATTGTTTCCCTGTATCTGTTTTTATGGAATTCAAATTTGATTAATACAACATATAACATCTCAAATGACTTCAATAAATAAAATAAATTAAAAACATAAACTACTGAAGGAAATTGTAGAACAGAGGATGTGCCTTTAATCAAGAGTGGAAGAGTGCATGTCTGTCAGCATAGTTAAATACAAACTTGAGGTTAGGTCCATATTGACTTAAATAATGTCTACTGAACAAATATTAACTTGTTTAAAACACCTCAGGAATCAAGGTGATTTAGCTAGATTCCCTTTATAACCTATAAGGTTTACAAAGTGTTCATGCTTTCTTCTTGAGCTGCTGCTAGTGAAATCCTGTAAACAGTCTTGGCCAGTTGCAGCATGAGCAACTTGTCCTGAAAATTGTTGTCCTGAAAATTGCTGTCCCACGGTTTTGTGCGACACTCTGGATGAAACCACATACATACAAAAAAAACTTGAGGTCTAAATTAGACCCATTTCTCAAGACCATGGGAGGGTTAGGAAAGTTTATTCTATTATCTTATACTGGTAGTTTACCTTCACTCTGTGGTTGGAGCAGTGCAGCATAGACTGGTGACATCAAAAACAGATCAAATTTGCATACCACTATGATTTTCAGCCTTTGAAGGTCAGAGTCCTTCGCCTGAACTGGTTTGCCCTACAATGACTTTACATGAAAGTTAACGTAAGGAAGTATCTACAATTTCCTTTAGGTTTCATAAGTTTTAAGCTTTATCCAGAACTGATGTTTTGCTGTGGTCTAAAATATATAAGTACTGTATGTCATGGTTTGGACAAGTGCGTTTGAATACCAAAACACTAGTAAAATAAAGTAGAAAAACAGGAGCTGGATGCTATGAATGTGTTTTTGAATAGGCATGCAAGTGTTGACTTTGTTGACCAGCTGCTTTGCAGAGCAGTGGTGGTACAAGAGAAAAGGGGAGAGTTACTTGAGATAGTGCAGACACTGATAAGAAAATGTGAGCTCTGGTTGAAGGGGCAGATCTGCAAATAGCTGCTGGGGCTCAAGCAAAGGGCCTGATTAACCTCAGTTGAGCCTGCAAAGGCTTAGCAAGCTTGAAAAATATGGAAACACCTGATAATCCTTGGCAACATTACTGTAGTGTGTGGTTGTTGAATTATGACAGTGTATTTTAAAGTAAAAAATAACTTTTTCCATATTCCTTGCATTTTATGTCACCTGTTTATTGTATAGATAGGAAAAATATAAATGATTCATTTATTTACACAACTTTAGCGAGTTGAATTTATAAAATTATGATCTGCATAAGCACAACAAAACTGCATGCTGTAGTCTATTTAGATACACAGTTATATTGTATCAGTCTATTGGGACATTACTGTACGTGACTCTGACCACTGTTTGTAGAGAATAAAGCAAAGACATGAATAATGAAGGTTAGGTTGAAGTTAGAGGTCATGTTTTGGTAGAAAGTAGTTTGGAAGGAAATGAAGATTAATAAGTTTGAGATTCTCTGAATCAGTAAACAAGATTCAGGGAAAACAGTTGGAAAAAAATTCCAACTGTGTTTAAACATGTTACCAATATATATTTTTTTTCTTAAAGGTCAGAGTTTTATAATTGGTGAAACTGATAGACTCCTCTTTGTTGTCTTTTCATGAACAGCTTCCTTTCCAGCCTACAAACACAACTTATTGTTAGTTCTACAGTAACTCACATGGATTTAATAAAGAAGTCAGACACTTATTAGTTAAAAATTCCAATGATTTTATGGGGCACATAATATGATTAAAGAAAAAGGTTGAAGACTTCAGTTCATGATTTAATAAAGGAATCTAATCAATCTTTTTTGATAATTCTCATTCAACACCAACTGCAGTGAGCATGCTTTACATTCTATGCTTCCTGCAGCTGCATTTTACATTGGAAACAACTGTTTTCTGTTGTGGTGAACTATTTTCAAGTGAAGCTGCAGGGAACAGTGAGCAAACGAAAAAGGAAGTATGAGCTTGTTTGTAATCACCTAAATATTCACCGTGTGTCACGTTGTTTTAATTTTCAATGGTCCTTTTGTGTTTGTGTGGGGAGCTACAATTTTGGTTAGAAGAAGAAATTTTTTTCATCAGCAAAAAACAAAAAAAGTTTTATCTATAGAAGTAATTAATGTTGACATATTTTCAAGTTTTTATTTATTTTTTGTCACAAAACCTGTGAAAGAGGATCCAATAGGATATGTTCTGCAAAAGCTGACAGGTGGATTAAACAAAATATAAGATTTTACACAAAGAAGAAACAAAAGATGCTGCCAAAATCATATGGACTAAAGCGAAGAAGAAGAGAGATCAAAAGCAAGACCTGACATGAGAGAACTTATAAAGCAAACTTGAACAAAGATGAGACAAAGCTCTGGCAAAGAACATTTGAAAGTGCCGAAGGGTATAGTTTGAAAATGATTTAAACACAGCTGGGCCTTTCTTTGTGTTAGCTCACTCAACATAACATAAAACTCAACCAAGCGATAACAAAGAATGACCGTTATCAAAGAAAGGGGTGTATCATGCATTATTTCATACTTTTTATGCACAAAATACTGTTTTCGCCTGACTGAAAAAACTAGCAAAGAAAATTTGTAATAAAAAATAAATTATAAAAATGTGAATATAAACCTAAACATTTATGCTGCAATAAATGTTATAAAACAAAATGTATTTAGTTATTCCTTTTTTTTTTAAGTATAGAATGTTGTAATTTTTATCTATGTTAAATCCATTGCTAACAGTTGTTTTCCTCTTCTGCAAATCCAGACATTCTTCACTCAGATGATACAACTCATTATGTTTTATCTCATCACTGCTTTTCTACAAACTTCCCATAGCCACAAAGGTTACAGTTTGTTCATTTATTTATTTATTTTCACTAGTTTGCAAAAATCATAGCTATCACAGGCCCTGCAACATGTTGTGTAGAGCCACACATCAAAGATGACACACCACACAAACAGATTTAACTGACAAACATTCAGACATCACACGGAAAACCTCTAGAAATCAAACATGAGTTCAGAGTAAGCAATCATGGCCAACAAGGACAAAGTGCTCATTGGCATTTGGCCAATGCTGGGATATTTGGCCAAATATCGGCGATAAGTTGAATAACCCCGATTTGAGGTTGGAGAGGTTCTGATGTCCTTCTGACTGGACTAGCTCACTCATAGCACACCACACACAGCAGAAATATCTCATAAGATTATCTTTAGAGCCATCATGATAATCAGAGTGTCATTAGGATTGTCGGAAGGGAAAGGTTGGGTCACAAATCACCATAATTATGTTGCCGTGTGACCCGGGATCTGCTATGTTCCAATACAAGGTTTTATAGGAATTGATAGCTTCTGTGGCTTCAGTTGACTGCAGAGCTAGAGAGAAAGACCTCAACCAACAGACTGGACTACATATTTACTACAGCGGCCAACAACTAACAAAAGGGCAGGTGTTCTCATTTGGCAGTGAAGTCTCAGAGTGAAAGGAAAGTAAAAACCTTGAAGCTAAGTAGAGAAGAAACTGTGGGAAAACAACTTGTTGAAAAACTAGAACAAGATGGTCCTAACACTTGATACAATTCTAAAATACAGAAATCAAACACCATAATAACGGGAACCAAATGACAGAGTGAACTCCAATGACTAACTCATTTTAAAAATCGCTTTTGTCTCTACATGCCTAAGTCACTGGATGTGCTTTCTGACCACATGTGGCTTGTTTTCTGATCTGATTACAAAAGGATTTTTCAGCCCAGTCAAGGGAGTAAGAACGAAAGAGAAATGCACTTGTTTCTCTGTCATTCTGTTTGAGCGTTTCCTTTTAGTGTGAGCCAGGTTGGACCTCTGAACTGCTCTGGCTGATTACTGGACAGTTATCAACACAATTAATCTGCCTGCCTGCCAGAGGAACACTTCAAACAGGCTGGCAGCCGTTTTGATATAAAAAAAGGAAAACAGTCCGAAAAGAGAACAGAGTCAGATATTCACGTTTGCAAATTATTTTGCAGCTGTCAAAACACAGTTAAGATCCACACTGATTAGGCCCTGAAAGATGAGCTGAAATATTTAAATACTTAAGATGTTTTCTAAAATCAGCTCGTCTTACAGCATTTGCTTGATAAATATTATTATCAAGCAAACAAGCAATATATATAATAGATTTTAGGTTTATGTTATTGGTTAATTAAGTTTATAATAAAGAAATGAAAATTTGTGTATAATAAATAAGGAAGCAACTTTTTCTCCAAAAGATACAGTGACGACAATAATGACAAAAAAGTTAAATGGTGCGTCATCTAAGTTTTGTAACTCTTCTTTTTTACGTATAAGACTTGGAGCTTACAATAGGCATAATTTTGTTAAAGCAATGTGAAGGAATCAACATGAGTAATAAGCCACACCTTTGAAAGCTGGCTGATTACTTCCATGTCTTATTATGTGTTTTAGCTGTGGCATGTAGTGTGTTTTCATATTTTCCGTATTACTTTAAATCCAAGAATACAACAGTTTCATAATCCTTGGGAAAAAAATAGTTTCTAACATAGAAAAAGGTTTTGGTAGGTGTCTGTAAAAATCCAATTTGATTTATTTATGTTCCATGCATTAAAAATTATTTAGTTTTATAGCTCTACAATAAGAATACATTTGCTAAAAAGAAAAAGAAGATCCTAGAAAAATTCTTCCATATTGAGAATGGGTAATCTGAAGTGACTTATTGCAAACAGAAGAGTATTGGCTGCCATAGCAAAGACAAATGAGACAAAGAAATACATAGGAAGGCTGGGAAAAATTACAAAGATGAATTAAATAAAGAGGAAGACATGGCTCAACAAATCTGTCCAAGTGGCCATTTAACCCATAAATCAGGGCAATGAACCTAAGGAAGCAAAACTGGGAAGAACAAGACAGGAGTAAGCTGAGACAAATGGATGTTGAAACATAAGACAGAAGCAGAGAGAAAATACTAAAAGGCCCTAATGTAGAAAAATGAGTTTAATTTCTCAAACATTTCCACTTTTCAAAACTACTCAACTGAAGATAAAAGTTTTTCTCTTCAATTTCTTCGATCTCTATAAAATGTGGATAGATAAATTATACTGTTTCCTGTCGAGTATCTAATGCACTAGGTGTATCTGTTCACAAAAACCCTCAATGTCTCTAAAAGAGCTTTAAGAGATACCAATGACGTTTTTTTATATACATAGCTGCTGAAACATCTCACCAATAAAGTAATACAGAAACATAGAGTAATGGTATCTTTATCAAATTGTTCTGGCTCTAAACAAATGTTACGGGACATTTCAGCTTGTAAAGTGTGTCCGATGTATTAAATTAGGAGAACTGAAGAGAAAAACTATGAGATCTTTTCAACAGAGCACAAAGGAAATGAACATGGGGGCTTTCTCCCTCTCAATCAAAGAGTTAGACAGCTAGTGATTGCAGCACTTTACTGCAAGACATCACATCAACCACAGCCTCTTTATCTGCCGTGCAGCAGCTGCTTAACATCTTAGCTGTGACACACACACACACAGTTCACTATCTGAAGAGGTGAGACAGAGCTTTTTATTACCCAGGAGTCCAGCTCAGACTGAAATTATTACCTTCTATTAAAGAGGATTTTACCACTTTTCTTTGCTCAATAAATTCCACCAGACTGTGACACAGTAAGACCAAGAGGCAGTCTATATGTCTTTATATATTGTAGCTCTCTGGGAACAAATTCTGAATGAGTGTACTCGTTAAGCTTACAAGGACAGTTCTGGAAAAAAAAAATCCAGATTTTCTCGAGAGTAAAGGTCATATTCTGTTGAACTCAAGCTCAATAGCGGTACATGCGCCATGAAAAGACGGTAGCTTTGCTCTACTACAGTTCAAAAATCCTTTTCAATAGCTTCTAATTACCTTGTCAAATAATTTAGCCTTCTGAGTTTTACTTACAAGCAAACAGAAAGGTTCTTGATTGTATTTATTGTTTGCATTAAGCAATTTTCAAACAGACACTTAACTTGGTTTCTTTCCTACTGTGTTTGCTTTTAACTGCAAAACACAGAGTAAGCAGAGCCAGAGAGGAATGTGCCATGATGGGTAAAACAAGCTGGCATACTGTAACACTTTATAGTTAAGTAAATCATATTGAACAGCAGACATGCAGATATTTAGTTTACATCAATATTTGAATGATTTTTTTCATAGATGTATATAGCATAATATTTAATGTATTACTTCATGGCAGTGTGGAAATATTAGTTTCTTGTCTTGATGCACTCACTCATAAGGAGGATGAAGGTTACAGATCAAGATGCCTTCATCTGTTCACTGCCATGTCGGGGTTTTATACCCATCTTGCATATTTCCCACATTATTACGTGTTAATAATGAACACAAACTATTAAACCAAAAGGCCATAATTAACCTAACAGGCATGTCTTTGAACTATAGATAAAAATCTATACAATACACTGAAGCCTACAAGGTGAACATAAAATTAAAGACCATGTCCTTATTTGAAACTCAAAAAGTTCTGGCCAGGAGACAACAGCTCTTACCACTAATCACCTAAGCAGCAAATGCACATTTTAACCTTAAATATATATGAAGCATCAGTGTATTAATTTGTTTTTGAGTTGATGTTATGCATTGTTGTTCTATAAATCTTATTCGTGAGGCTTGATTCTTTATTGAAGAGGCGATGGTTTTCCACTGGTAGCAGGTGAATTTTTATTTCTGGGACTCTGAGTGCCTGCCCTTAGCAGATTAGTTAATATATATTGGTGACTGGTTGACAAAATAATGTCAGAATGGACAGAAACTGAATTGTGGTGGTGAATAGTTTCATTAGTTCTGTCACTGGCTCAGACAATTCAGGTGAAAACTCACTCACTAAAAATTTGCAGCTCGCTGGTGTAAAGAGCTGCCTCAGGGCTAATGTTTGGCTTAGGACTTTAGGAGCTAAAATCTCCTAAATTTTAGCTCATTTTTAGTGGTTTGGTTCTGGTCAATTGGTAACAAACTTAAACAAAATACATTATTCAACTGCAAAGTGCTCCAACAGTAAAATCTTTATGTTTTTGCATGTGCGTGCACTGCCTACAATATACAAAGTTCATAATTTAATGCAAAGAATAATAGCTGATAATTATGTGTTGCAGGGGCCTTTTTTGTATGATTTTAAACAAATAACTGAGACCTTATAACAACATTTAAGTAAACCCATATACTGAGATTTGTTACATAAACACACTTTTCTAATCAGCTGATCTATTGTGCAATAAATTACTGTGATTACATGACCATATAAAAACAGGGTAAAACACTCAACATAAGGTTTCTAACAACACACACATGCTCAGTGATATGACAAAAGGCTTCAGTTCATGAAAATTACATGAAAACATATCAATATAGATTTATTTCTGAAAAAAAAATTGTGCACAACAACACACACACTAAGATAGAGAAAACATCTTTGTCTAATCAGCTGCTGTGATTCTCTCTGGACTTTCTGATTTAATGGCTTCATTTATCAATTAGATTTTCCCAGAGAATAGATGCTGTCAGCAGAACAGCTGTGAGAGAAATAAACACAGTCAGCAACTTTCCTCATTTTTGGCTTTAAGAGCTGCCTGTACTCCTGTATGTTTATTTGTGTGAGCATAGGTTGATATGCTCCAAGTAGAAAAAACCATGTGTTTGATTATTAGTACGTCTCTCTGCTGTACGTGCTTGCAAAAGAGGGAGCATAAACTTCCCATGCTTGAGGGTGGAGTCCTGATGACAATGACTTTCTGCAAAAATGACAAACTATTTATTGTTTTATTGGTAAGGAGAAGTAACTTGCTTTGTACTAACCCATTCAAGCTTTTAAGACAGACATAAATACATAAGATAAAGAAAACCAATACTGGAAACAAAAATAGCTACAAGACAGAACATGTACACAACAGACACTTACAAGTCACTTTATTAGGCACATCTATTAAGTCGCTTGTGAACTCAACTGGTGAATAAGTCATCACATGGCAGTGACTCAATAAATTCAGGCATCTATATTTGGTGATTACAACCTGTTAAAGTCTAAACTGAGCATCCAAATAATGAGAAAGGAGATCAATGTGAAGCTGAATGTGGCATGGCTGTTGGAGCAAAAAGGACTGGTCAGAGTATAGAAACCACAGATTTACTGTACTAACTCTTTCATGCATGACCACCTCTCAGGTTTTACAGAAAATGGTTCAAATATGATAAAATATCCTTTGAACAGCCGTGTGGACAGACTAGTCTCAGAAAAGTAGCACTTTTCATACTGAGGTATGTGAAATACAGTTTATAATTATGTGTTAAACCTTGAAACAGATGGACTACAGCAACAGAAGACAACACATTTATGTCTGCTAAGAACAAGAAATTGGAGAGCCAGTTCACACAGGCTCTCCAAACTTGGACAAAAACAAATTAGAAAACTTGATAAGTCTTAATTTCAACTGTAATAACTAGATGATAGTGTCACCATGATCAATGGGTTCATCTTACCTTGTATGAATGGTTTCTGGTTAATGCGGGTGGTGTCATATTATCAGAGATATTTTCTTGGCACACTTTAGAATTCTTAGTTCTGACTGTGCATTGGTTAAGTACCGATGCCTAACTCTTGTTGCTGAGCATGTCTGTCCCCCCCCCTTTTTTTTTTTTTACCCCTCCAGGGGGTCTTTTGTGGGCTCTAGTGTCCCTTATATGAAAGTAGGTTGACAGGAAAGGGGGAAGGAGAGGGGGAAGACATGCGGCAAATATCGTCAGGTCCGGGAGTCGAACCCGCGACAGCCGCGTCAAGGACTCAAGGCCTCCAAACATGGGTCGCGCTATCCCCTACGCCACAACGTCTGTCCCCTTATCACAATAGGAAACCTGTCTCCTGATGCCTGCTTTTAGCAAGATAATGTACCATTTCACACAGCACAAAAAGTCTCAAACTGATTCCTTGATAAAGACATTGAGATAATTGCATTCCAAAGGCCTGTACAATCTGATCAGCTTCTGGATGTAGAAAGGCAGAAGAATATCATCATGAATGTGCAGCCCACAAATCTGAACAATTCTATCATGTCAGTATGGACCAGCATCTCCCAGGAATGATTCTGACATCTTGTTGATGCTTCATCGCAAAGGACTATGGCAAAGGAAGGTCTACCCCTGTACTAACAAGGTGTATGTGACAGGGTTCTATTATGATTTAGTCAAACATAATGACTGGTCCAAGTCGGAGATCGTTTTAGAGGAATTTATTAAGCTCGCACAAAGATGGCAGGTGCAGACCACACACAAAGGATATCCAGAGCAGGTTAGAAATCAAATAATCATCAGTACCTTCACTGCAACAGTCCATCACCTCCAGCGTGACTTCTTCAGGAGTCTAATCACAGACTGACCTCCTGTGGAGTAGAGCCCTGCTTTTAAAGCCACAGGCTCCGCCCACAGAAAATCCAAACAAGTAAAAATACTAAGCAATTACTTCTAACTCAAATCAACTCTTAAAGTATACAAAATAATAATAATAATAATAATAATAATAATAATAAAAGAAAGAAAAATAAAATAAACTTGTAAACAAAATACAATACTCAATTTAATAAACAACACCCAGTGCGCTCTGATGACATCACCACCTCATGTGACTCCCTTTCTGCACGCCACAATCCGGAAACACCCTACTTGAAATCAGAACCGGGAAAACGTTTAATGCTGAAAACAGGTTAGAATGAATGTTTAACTGAAGCAGGAACATCGCGTGTGCACCCACGACGAACCGCATCAGGTTAAACTGCAACAAAAAGTAAGTTAGTGATTGTGTGCATGTGTGTGCGGGTGTGCGCGCATGCCAATACCGACTCTATAATTAAGTCTTAGCTCGTGACGGCTCCTCCGTCACAGTGCACTTCATAAAGTTTCCAGTGAGAAAAAGTTAAAACCAGATGTAACAATGTATAGCGGTCCTTAATCCGTTGTTTTACTTCCGGTGGTTACTTCTGTTTGCCCACATATACCACCTCAGTTTTGCACTGATAACAGTCTCAACAAACAACCTACTTTCTACAACCGCCAATGTTTATTTGTACATGTCACAAAACCAAAAACAATGAAAGTAAATGCATGTACACACTTCTCCAACCTGGGAACAAATTTAGTTCTTTATTTACATGTTTCTTTACCACATCATGTAAGCTGAGATCACATTGTATTTGTAGGTATGACTGACACAATGTGTCAGTTTGATTGTGGCTCAAACGGTTCCTCTGGCATTGGTTGGTGCTGCAGCTTTGACAACTGCATTGATTGTGATAATTTTCTCAGTCTACAAATCTTTCATTCCCTATCTCCACAGAGACATCCCATACCATCACACTGCGTTGGTGAGAATGTCTCACCTCATAAAGGCTTTTCACACTAATACACAAAACTGACAAGTTGTATTTTCCACTATTACATGTTGTCTTTTGCCACAACACACACAAAATTGGTTTTATTATTCTTGAGCCCAGATTTGTTTGTACAATGCATTCACCCACTGATGTCTGCTTTGACCAAACATAGACCTGTTGAGTATCAGCCGGTCAACAGCTCTTCTGGTAGAGGTGCTGTGACTTCATGTCAGAATTAAATTACTCAGTTTAATTTCAAATTAGATAAAGAATTACAGTTAGAAACAAATCCCCCTGTGCTGCTGTGACAGGTGGCCAAGCCAAACAAAGATAATATGTCAATTAGTCATGATTTACAGCAGTACTCTGGGTGAAATACATTTCATTTGATGCCGTAGGCCAAATATTCTCTGAAGAAAGGGAACTCAATCACTACATGTAGGCAGTGTATCAAACACACACTGCCTGCCAAAACTGGAGATGGACACTGATATCTCATCAGTGGGGTCTTTGTAAAAGTGTGTTAATGTTGTTGGAGTAAAATGTTACAAGCCGTTCATGTTTATAATGATTATTCAAGCTGTCACTGAGTGCTTAAGCTACTGCCATAGGTTGAGTCCGCTTAGAGCTACGTGCTGTAAAACAATGCCAGCAGCTGCAAACTCTGACTTTCTCCAACTTTTGTCAGCCCCAATTATCTGAATAGTAGATAATGATGTTTTTTTTTTTTAAAGATAATAATAATTTTACTGATTCTCTGAAGGCAGTATCAGAGATTATACCATAGGTAAAGAGAAAAACTTGCTAAAGTCTGTGATTAAAAGTGTGAAGTGTACAAAATGTAGCACAGTTTGCAAGTCGATCATTACAAACATACTTTAGAAAATTGTTTTCTTAGAAAACCTTGAAGTGACTTCTCCAAGGCTGCAGATGGCTTGGTTGAAGTCTTTAAATTCTTCCAAAGGCCCACCATGTTCTCAGTCTTCACAGCAAGGATAAACAGCATAATTCCTGAACATATTCTATAAGCACTGTACTGGCCACTTGGCTTGGCCACCTGTAATGCACTGTGAAAAATTGTGTTTTGATTATGGACAAGTGAAGAAGGCTGAAAGGCTACATGTAAAGCTTATGATCAGTCGACACAAGACGTGCCACATAAACAAAAACATTTGGACCGAAGTTACAGTTACATTGGAAAAGGAGCGTGGAAAAATGTAGTCATTATACATTTTTTTCAGTCTTTGTTGTGAAAGTGCAATACTTTGTGGTTTGGACCCACGTAACTTATTACATGTTCTTTTGCGAAAGCATGTTGAATAAACCTTCGGTGTGCCAAAGCAAATCAGTTCTATTTCATTCGACTCGCAGCAGTTTCTTCTCTGTATATGTGTTTTAATGTAGGACTGCTTAAGACAGAATGTACGGCACTACAGTTAATATATTGAGAGAAACAATCGGTATTACACATGTGCAAATGGCAAAACACACTTGCCACTTCATTAGTTAAACCTGTCTCATTACTTGTTTAGACAAATTTTAAGCTTTCACATGGCAACAACTCAATGCGTTCAGGTCGTAAAGCGTAGGGAAGAAGATTTGCTGAAGTCATCTTCACTATGCCTAGTGAAGACTGCTATGCCTTAAGATACTTTAATCTTAGCATATTTGGTGTCACAAGACTGGGTAAATTGTAAGCATTTCAGAAATTATTAATAAAGTGGTATTATCATACATAACAATCTTGAGTTTACAAGGAATTTTCCAAGATAACTGAATCTGGGTGTCTTTTTGCTCTCAAAGTTCAAATGAGAAGAAGTAGAACAGATGAAAAAAGTCAACAGTAGTTCAAATAACCAGTCATCCCTGAACTTATAATGGTTCAAACCTCTAAGCTACAGCAGCAGAAGACCACAACAGGTGGCAGTCCTGTTAATTGGGAACAGAAAATCTAGGCTACAATTCACATAGTCTTGAAGAGACTCACTAAAATATCCAAACGCAGATTGAACAAAACGTTACCTTGTTCTGAGCCTTTATTTCTGCCACAACATTCAGATTTAAAGGTCAGCATTTGGTGTAAATGAAAGCAGGAATCTATCCTGCCTTGTGTTAATGGCAGGATAGATTCATGCCAAGAAGATGGTGGTCTCAAGGTGTAGAGATATTTTTCTGGCTGAATTTAGACACCTAAGTGCAAAATGCATGTTGTCAGTCTACCTAAGTATTGTTGCTGACCATGCCCGTATCTTTATATCTCATATGTAAATTTACCCATCCTCTGACGGCTGAGGATACTGTACCAAATCAATCTGATTTCCTGAATTTATTGTACTGGCCTCCAATGGCCAGTCTTTGCATCTGGCAAAAAGGGTGATTTACATTTTGATGGGCAATTTTTAGAATGATATTATTTTAATATGTACTAAAATATCTAATTTGTTCTACCTAAGAACAATTTAGAAAGTTCAGAATGCTAAAGGGGTCTATTACTAACAAGTTATCCATACTAAAATAAGTAGGGATGCATTTCTTTCAGCATCTGGTTGGAGCCACTTATGTACAAACATCTACAATAACACACTGACTAAATTAGACCAGAAGATATTTTCTTACATAAACTGATATTTTTCCACTGAATATTTGACGGATGAGCTTCACAATTTAAATTTACCCTTTTTCTCTTTAATTGTTTTTTTTGGAAGGACAACTTGTTTAGAATTACGCCCTCTATTCAGTCACAAGCTCTGCATTTATTTCTTCCTTTTGTGATCAGACAAATTAGACACTACAGTGGCTCTATTTATGTTGGTCATGTAGGCCATGATAATTTAATCCTCTGCCCACTACATTAGTTCTACACAAGTGATTCCCAAAGTAGGGGTCACGGGAGGCCCCTATTATGTTTGCCAGACGACATGCACAGAATACAAGCCCCGGAAATTAACATTTACATTTAGAGAGAAGATTGTTAATGACTTATTTTTGTCGTAATTGTCAAAGAAGTTGCTATGACCAAAAATATCTAATTATGTTGCCGTTATTCTGTTCAATGAAGAGGCCTTAAGTTATCATTGATTTCTTTACATTAGTTTAGTTTAAATGTAAGAATTGTACAGGAAAGTCACTAAATCTCTCAGAACCTTTGTCTGCTTTTTAATTAGTAAAGAACTTTTTGTTTGTCTGTTGAGCCAATTAACTCTGAGCTATTCTTTTTAAACCTTAGAAGATCATCCAAACTCTAATAATTAACTGATGTAGTATCAATGCATAATAGACAAGTCATTAAAAGCAATTTTAGATATAAATATGTGGGCACTTTGTTATCTGAAGCTTATCTCAGATACATCATTTCATTCTCCCCTATTTCTTTAGTTGAACTTATACCAGACAAAACAGTTTAGTAAATAGCATGGTATATAGTATGGTCTGAATTTGTAAAAAAAAATATTAAATGATTCAAAAGCACAGATAACTATTGCTCAGCTTCAATTTAAAAGAAAAGAAGAAGACATGGATACTATTTAAATTAAAAGTTTTACAGTCCTGAACATTACCCATGCTACCAAAATGGAATCAAAACTCAGTTTATCTGTTGTTCTTCGGAATTTAACATTAAACAACCCCAGTTTTAGTCTGGCAAACAATAAATGCAGCTGTCGAATCAGGTTTTTAGTCCCAGAGTAAATTCTTTGGATTTCAAAATGCAAACTACTAGCTCAAGGTTTTACTCCTGGTCCAAACCAGCCTGACAACAGCCTTGTTTAAAAACTATTTACATAGTTTATGGGTAAAATCAAACTCAACAAGTGAAAAAGTTTTGTTCTTGGTCGTTCCAGGGTGTTATT
The DNA here is from genome assembly GCF_002775205.1 of Xiphophorus maculatus. Taxonomy (NCBI): domain Eukaryota; kingdom Metazoa; phylum Chordata; class Actinopteri; order Cyprinodontiformes; family Poeciliidae; genus Xiphophorus; species Xiphophorus maculatus. The sequence goes on along the minus strand of NC_036462.1, from coordinate 10,935,896 downwards.
TCTAAAGAGCATTCTGTGTTCAGTTCGAGTAGCGACAAAAAACGCATGGAATTTAAAACAAACACAACATTTACGGTTTGAAGCATCAATTTGATATATCTCCTCAATTGATCATGAATCCATCAGTGCATTTGGGGTGTAGTGTTTGGCAAGCATGAAATCTGAACCCATGTCATGTTGCTTTCAGGATCTCCAGTAATGACAAACGAACACACACGGACTCAAAAGAAAAAAGTACTTGCACAGCCAACCATTCACTCATAATCACACAACCATCCAAACAAACCCTGGTGGGATGTGAAAAGCATTATTTTGCCATTACTCTGGTTTTCTCAGGGGGTCTTTTGATAAACATTCACTGCTTTCAAAATATCTTCACCTCTCTGATCCAACGAAAATGTTATGCTGACTTGAAAAGGGACAGAGTGCAAATGGCAATACATTTTTAATCATATGTAAATATATTTCTACAATTTTTAAGAGTTCATAAATATGATTTATAATACACCTTTTCCCTTAGGATTACATATAAGGTTTTAGTAATTACATAAATTGATAAACAGTAATCCGTTGTTGACTTTAGGTGGTGTAATGTTTCCAGGAACAGGCGTTTCTTTCACACTGCTGGAGCTTACATGTGTGGCTTTAATCATGCTTTAATCAAAGATAAAACTCAGTTCGAAAGGGGCGTGTGTTTATTGAACTCCAAACACTATACAGGCACTTTGCGTTTGAGTTTACCATCCTTTACTTTGAAGTGTCCCACCCCACCACTTTCAGCTACCTCAGTCATGTTGATTTAGTGGGAAGTTTCACATGTTGCACGTTCCAGTTGTTAAAGTGGTCATTTTCCCACAACTTCAGTGGATGGTACATTTACGTAGACTCCATTAATGGGGTACTTAATCCAGGTCCAAGTCAAAACTGTGACAATGCCACCTGGTTTCAGATGGATATTCTGGACAGTGAACCTTGCTTTCAGATAAATTTCAGGCATTGTACACACACACACACACAAAAAAAAACATTTATAGCAAACAGTATAATTTCTAAGAATTTCTTAATTCTCACAAAAACATCAAAGTGACTCAAAATGCTGCAGAACACATAAAAACCACAAACTATATTACAGAGGAACACACAGGAAAAGTCAGTTTATTGAATGCTGTTAGTCACATATTACATAATGTATTTTATTTATTCAATGTGAAAGTCATTGGAAAGTATTAGCCAGTTCTTTAGTCTTTTTTTCCATCTGAACTGCTAATAATTCTCCAAGCTTAAGAGAGGTTGTGTATCAGTCTGTTTTTTTAAATTATACATGATTGGAGCCTCGAGATATTGAGTCTAGATGATTTCAAAGATCCTCCTGAAATTTTAGATTGTTTTATTGTGTTTTCTCTTTCTTTCAGCCTTGTTGTTTGTGTGATGGTGGTTCTGGTGTGGTTCTTTTTTATAGTACTTGTCATGCAGTAAGAATACATGCCTGTTAGTTTTTAAATCTAAAGCCACCTAAAACTTACAACATAGGAATGAGCAAATGTGTTTGTCTCTTTCTGTTTTTCTGCATAATGGAGGGATAATCTCCGTCTGTTTTCTGCAAAATGTCAGGTGGGATAAGCACCAGCGCTCCACGACTCATAAAATAGGTTTTAAGGGATTACTAATGACATGTTCATGTTTTTGTTTTACAAATGAGACACTTTTGTTTTGTTTCTTTTACTTAAGTGAAGCAACACCTCCGCTGCACTGTTTCTTATTTAACACAGCAAGGTTTAATCTCACTTGTACTTGGTAGACAAAGAAAAGGCACAGTTCATAATCTTTTCACTCAATTGTCCTGGATGGACAACTTATAAATATGACCAAAGGATCTTATGTATAATTGTGATTGTTGTTGAAGGTGATTATTCCACAATATATGTGATAAAATTACAAGTCTTTTTATCAGCAAGTAAGTGTGCCTGAATACTAAAATCTGTTATACTACTAACTGAAACAAGGTACTGTCATACTGTAAATGTTTATCTTTTAATCAAACAATAGCTTTTTTTTTAATGTGCCATTATTCTTATTGTTTTATTGCATGTTTAGTCTGATTTGTTAATTAAAACTGCTATTACTCAGATAAGAGGTCTGTTCTTCACAGTTATTGCTTTATTTGTAAGTTAAGTGAAAAAATATTTTAGAGTAAGACTGTACGTTAGAAAACTTCTTCCAACACTCTCTGTGACCTTTAACATGTTTGGAGCTACTATCATACTATCATACATGCGCTGTTACAGTGAGTCTCCATCCATCAGACTGAATATCTCACTGGAATGCAGTGTGTATATTAACTGGCAATAACAACTACCACATAATGCATTCCAAACAGTCCTGAGCAATATTATTAATGCACCCACTAATACTATAACGGTGGTATAGGACTATAGCTCTATGTCTCATTAAAAACTCTGTCAGTTTTTCCGTAAGCTAATGCAGTTACCCAAAAAGAGACACAATAGTGCTTGTCTTCAAAATAGCATAAAATTCTTCAAAATAAAAGCCTTAGCTTTGGTTAAGCTGAATTTAACATCGATTGCATGGTTCTTTTAGATTGTCTGTCCATGTCTAGCCTGAGACATTTAAAGGACTGGATTTGGCTGGGGGAGTCAGAGGGGACACTAAATTGCAGCTACATGTGACTTTTTCTTTGCATCTTAGCGGCTTTCGTTGTTTCACTAAACAATGCTAAAACAAATATTTAATTCATGCAGCCCTTATAATACTGTTTTTTTGAGTCAAATAACAATATGGTGTTGAATGAACAGGTTAGATCCACTCTGTAAGGAATGCCAGAATTATTTCCCACTCAACTATGAAGCAGTTCAGAATGATGTTAGATGTGTTTCCTGCTGACTGCAGTGAATAGCCACTGTGTTAGCTGCAAATGTTTCATACGTTTTAATTCCTAAAAAGTTAAAGCAATAAAATATATACTGTATACTCCTTATTTTTTAATGTCGTTTCAGTTTACGTTTTTTTCTTTTGGACTCTGAATCTATTGTTTAATACAGTTTAAAAAGAAGCTTGTGAACTCTTTTGGTTCTTGTCACTTGATATTAAATAGCTTTGTAATTTCTCTAATGTTGCTGCACAAGCAAAGTTGTCATAGTAGCATCCTGTAGTGGAAGTAACAGTCATATTCATTAGAGAGCCTCCTACACTTAAACATAATGAGGCGTCTGGCTTTAACTGGAAGTTTACAGCAATCCAAAAGCAAAGAAGCAATATATCAACTAGGACATTATTATGACTGCTTTAGCCGAAGTGTTGCAATTCAAGTTGTCTCCTTGTTGCAGAATGTTGCAATGATAAGCTGCTAAAACGTTATTCTGCAGCTTTAGGGTGTATTATTAATTTTATGCTCAAATGAAACAATGCACCATTTTGCTCAGCAGGTTGAAAGAATTATATGTCTCCCTCAGATGCAGGGAAGAGTTTACAGCCAGTTGCTCTTCCTCCGTTATTATTGAAGGGCAGCTTTTTTGAATCCAAAGCACACTTAGACTGCACATCGTCACTGACTGCATATTTATTTTTACAGTTTAACACACCGAGTTTTATAGCTAAAGCATTGCAACAACTCAGCAAGATTCACACTGAGAAAATCTTTGCTGTAGAAGAAATAAACATGCTGTGAATTCACACTTCTATAATGTTTATATACTGTAGATGGAACAGATTTTTTTTTTTTACTTTTCTATCCAATTTTACTAAGAACAACAAAAGTAAAATCTATTTGCTCGTAAATCTTTCTTTTACAGCGCATTAAAGTATTAAATTCACACATTGTACTAATGGTCCTCAAATAGCTGCACAGTCACGAGTGTACACTGTGTACAGAAGAAGGTAATTGCCCCATATAGATTTCTTCTGTTATTGCCTTTCAATTTCACTCAAATCCTTCAGATAATTAAACACATTTTCTTATCACTCAAATAAAACCTAAAAACGGCAGCTTTAAAAGGATGATTTCATCTGACCGATGTGTAATTCATCAGACCTAAACAGACCATCTCTTAAAAGGCAATGTCCTCCCCTTCTTAAATCATGAATGAACTGAGATTAGTAACATTTCTTGAAAAGCTATATAAAGTTTCCCAAGCTGCACCCAAGACTGGTGCCAGACTTTTATTGTTAAGAAATCACTTAAATAGAATCCTTCTGACAACATGACATTGGCTAAAAGATCTCAAACAAGAAACAAAGAAATGTAGGACATATGCTGTCTGGTAAAGTCCCTGATATGGATCGGTCAGGAAACGATTACAAAATCATTTTTAAGGCTTGGGGACTCCAGTAAGCCACAATGAGAGTCGTTATCCACAAATGGAAAGAGCAGAATGTGATGAACTTTCTTAGGAATGACTAGCTTGTCAAAATACTCCCAGAGCATGTTAACTTAGGGACATTACAAAAGAACCCAGAGCAATGTCTAAAGCACAGCAGGCCTCATTTGCTTCAGTTAATTTTAGTGCTAATGACTCAACAATAGGAGTCAGACATAATTGGTGTCCAGTGAAAAGTTCAAAGATGAAAACTATTGAAAGGAGAATGTCTGATTAAGAGTAATTACAAAAAAAAAAAAACATCGTACCAAGAGCAAAGGTGTGGAAGGTGGTGCGATTGCCGGGGGCTGCTTTACACCTGCAGGACCAGAACAACTGACTTAATTGACAGAAAATTCAACTTTCTCACAGAAAATTTGGAAAGAGAGTGTCTTATCATCAGCTAGAGACTTTAAGCTCAGCTGCACTTGGGTTTTTTTGAGCAGGACAATGATCCGAAGCACCTGCACCGGTGCTGTGAGCAGTCACATACTTTTTAAATACAGTACATGTGTGCATGAACAAATTATTTTTAATATTAGTAATTACTTATAGTAGGCAGATGCTGCCAGCAGAGTAAATGCTCCCTACTTTTAAATCACCAGTTAGTGCACACAGAACAAACACTACAGATCAACAAATTAGTGTAAAATAACCAGATAAGAGAACAAAAAACAGCAACAAAAATTTTAAAAAGTAAAAAAAAAAAGTTTTTTAATTACAATTTAACAGTTTTTCCAGATTTTTCAAACATTTATAGAGTGATTTAATTTAAAATGTAATTAGAAATAAATTAAAGCCTAACAAAAAATAGCAAAAACCATGTTGATGTGTAATATTTACTCTTGGTCCTTGGTTCATCTTTTTCTGAAGTGGCATTTCTTTTATATTTGTCCCACTTAAGTTCTCTGTGCCCTGCCATTGGCCAGTCGCAGCTTGTTTATGTGAACTCAAGAGAGGAATCTTTCCTTTTGGCCCGCTGCTGCTCTTTCCCTCTGAGCAGCTGGGTCAAAGCACTCAGGCCCAGTTTGGGGAAGCCAGCACCATCTGAATTGCAAAGAAAACAAAAAATCCACTTCAGGCTGAGGTCTAACTTTATGATAACACATAATTAATTGTTTGGAATCTGCTGGCGCAATCAGCTGTAGCCTTAACCCTGCACCTCTGTGTAATTACCAGTTAAGGACAAAGAATATGAAGCATGTTTCGAGGATTGGGGGTGGGGGAGGGATTCTGCTCAGAGTTGCACCACATGAACAAACAACTGAGAGGAAGTGTTTACAGCACGTCTGGAGGGAGAATATTGTGTGTCGGATTTTTGTGCGTATTGCAGGATGTTTGGTTTGTTGATTCGCTTGTGGCACTTTCTGTAATGAAAGCTTTTGTCTTGAGAGGAAACAAACACTGTAGAGTTCTAGTGTCTGTGTTTTACTCTGTGAGCCTCTCTGAGGGGATTAAGTCTGGAGAGAATGTGTCAAATTGATGTGTGCATTCATCTGACAGAAAAGCATCACTACAGCCCTGAATGCATCTTTATGCAATAATTGCAATACACACAGGTGATTGAGGTATCTGTGAAATTTCCATGGAGTCAGATGATTAAGCTTTCTTTTCACCTTGCCACATGGGAAAATCTGAAACTGCCAATTAAATGAAATGTTACTATTATATACAGTAGTTCATCTTTGTATTACAGGTGAGTATTTGTCCTGAAACCACCTTCATAATTGAGGGTTCACAAATCCTTGAACCTTCAGGTCCCCAACCTTGATTTGTTGTCTGATGTTATCTGCATCCACCGAGCAGGTGAGGGTTCAGAAATGTTGCTTTGTCATTGGCTATCGTGGTAAAGCAAATAAAACTCTCCCTACACTGGCTTGAGGACCACCAACATCAAAAGAGTAAATCAGGAATAAACAAGATGCTTCAAAGGAAAGCTGTTTGAGGCAGAAGCACAAAGATAATAAAGGGATAAGTGACCAGTAAATTTCCTACTATCCACTTCAGTTCTTGGAGAACCTACTTCTTCACATCTCAGACACAGCTGCTTAAGAGTTCTTTTTATTAGACATTATTTGTAATAATGTTTCTTCAGAGATAACGTTCTAAGAATTATAATAAGTGTATTCTCAAATGCTTTATAATACAAACAGGTTTAGTTTATACCCAATTTTCCAGAACCCAGTGAAGTCAGGTTCATATTTAATTAGATAAGCACCAATGGAGTCCTAAAAATTCTAAAATAAAATGTTTTATCCACCTTGGGTTGCAAGGACAGGAGAATGGTCCTGGTGCACCTTTAATGACAGCAATAGATTCTTAAAACCATGAGAGAGAAGAAACTGTATATTTTTTTTCTGTTTATTAGTTTTTATCTGAAAAAAACAACAACATATCTTCTTGCTTCTGGAAGCTGCCATTTTTTTAAATCAGTTACATGTAGCATATGTTTTGTGTTACATAAACAAAGTTGTAAGACTGAAACCACTACAGATGGGTTAGATGCAGTGCAAACTGAACCAGGGATATTTACAACTAAAAGAGCTTTCATTCAGATTCAGAAGTGAAATCTATTGCTCAGCAGGGGAGCTTTTGTTACACAATTAAGCTTGTCATCTGATGTTAATTAATGTGAGCAAATGACAGCAGCTATTAGAGGTTTTTGGTTCTGCAATGTACTAATAGATGTGCACTGCTACAATTGATTTCCTTACAAATATTTTGTGTAAATAATTAGCCTGACTTTGATGGGTTTCAAATATAATTTCTATAAGATTAAAGGGAATTTAATTTGGTGAAGAGTGATTTGAGATGTCACATGAAGCGACTTGAATTATGTTGGCTAGTACTGAATTAAATTGAATTAGATTAATTAAACTGAAGTGAATGGAGGTAAACTGAACTAAATAGAGCCAAATTGACCCAGTTTGGTACTATCTTCAGTAATTAGAACCAACAGTATCTAACCATATATTGACCCGTTACTTTAAGTCGCATAGTAAAATACTAAAATAATAATAATTGCATATTCTGGTCATAAAGATGTTTTTAAAAGCATCATTTACTGAGATTGTAGTCACTCATTTAATCTCCTGTTCTGTACAGTCTCCAACATCTTAGTCTGAGTGAGCTTCAGCTTTTATTCTGAACAAGAGTTTAGTTTTAAATATACAGTGCATGTTGGCATGGTTGCTCAGCATCACATGAATTAATAAGTGAACCCTCTTTGATTTTCAATGTTTTTTTTTGACAAATGTCACAGTTTGAAATCTCAAAAATACAAAGAAAATTCAGAGGGTGACAGATATTGTAACACATAATCATTTATCTGCTCTAAACCAGACACATTTTCAAACAAATACTTTGCTACTAACTTTTTTGAATAAGTTATTTAAACTATGCATCTATTATTTATTCTCACTTATCTATGCATAATTCCAGGAGGTCTGATACCCATTTTCAGCTGACAATAGGCAACATATGGCTCATTGCAGCTGGACAGGTCACAAGTCCTGTCCAGCAAAATAATAGGGCAAAATACTCGGGACAGGACTATGCATCCACAAACTTACATTTAAGGTGTGATACAAATTAAACTACCACAGAAATCTTTGAAATCTGACAGCAATCCAAAGTGTCCAGATGAAGAGAGAGCATATGCAAAGTCTGTGCAGAAAGACACAATATGTGATGGCCAGCATTCAAACTTACTGCAAAGTAACAATGCTAACCTCTGCTCTACCATGCAGTCCCAGTTAATCCAGCCCTATCAATCCTAGTCAAACTGAGTGCCTCTGCAAACATTTGAGTGGTTCAAATCTGACCTAACACTAAATCATTGCAATATTTACTACTGTATCTGTAGCAAATGTAATTTTTCACAGGTTTGTGTGACAGATCCTACAGAGAAACATCCTTCATGGTGTACTTTATGAAGCCATGAGTCCTGTTTTACATCCAGACTAGATCAACACATGTCTCATGTTTAATGTGAGGACTTAAATGCAGATCAGCTTCCAAGTGGCATAAAAACAGCTGCTTTTTCTTAACATTTTTCATGCAGAGTTTGATGAGTGACTTTCATGGTCATCATAACAACTCTCATTAAGTAAACAACGAAAATACATGGAGGTAACGCTAAATGTTATGGACTGTGTCCAGAAATCTCTGTATCTCACATGGTTATATGTGCGGCTGTCAGCAAGATTTGTAGGATTTTGTTTAAAATGTCATAAAATGAAAGTAAAACATTATTTCACAGGGTAGAGAAATGACTTGAGACTCATGATCTCAGAAGAAGGTTTTATGTTTTTGTTTCCTGTGTTCTGAAAAAGAAATTTAACACAGCTGGATTTCTACATATGACAAAACTATCAGTCAGCGCTGTGTGGTCTGAGTGCACATCATTTTCTGTTCTTGTCTCTCTGACCTGACTTTGAACAATCCAAAATACTGTTTTGTTATGCTAAAGAGACTAACTGATAACTGCTGAGGTGATCCACAGTTGAAACCATATGTTTACATACTTCATATAAAAATACTCAGAACTTTTTTTTTCTCTGTCTCCCATTAATATCAGAACGCCCCTTTCCTCCCTAAGGTCTGTGAGACTTATCAAAATGATAATGTCAGAAAAATGTGAGAGATAAATAGTTTTTGTGGCTTTTTTGAGATTCAGAAGTTTACATACAGTTAGTTTTTAGAAGAGGAGAATTCAGGTTAGTCCTTCAAGCTCTACAAGTCAAGCTAACCTAACTTTTGGAGATCCACATTTCCCTTCCTGATATCATAGCTGATTTCTTTTTATTTGTTTTTTTTTCCCTTTAACTTTATAAAATTATATGGCTTTTACAATACTATTATACCATCATCTCGGTTTTCCTAAAACCTTAGTGTTCGGAGAAAAATCTTTAAACATCATATTTCAATATTCTGGAATTTAGCAAATAGAAATCATTTTGGTAATCTTTACTGACCTAAAAGATGGAAAGTTTAGTCTAATCTGATGCGTTGTCCTTAATTGGTACTGGAAGTTCAGTGAGACGTTGCCAAAAGTAAAAGCTCTTCTAATCAAAAGCGGAACCTGCAACAAGTTTAGATGTTTCCTGTTCTAGTTTTAGCTATTCGGTAAAAGTACCCCCAATTTAGTGTGTCTGTGATATATGTTCAGGGCCCCAAGCCAGACACAGAGAGTCAGGACATCCGATGATAAATATGCAAGAAGAGGAAACTGTGAAAAAAGCTTGGAAGTGAGATTTATCTCTTGTTCAAAAGGCCACCAAATTTGTTAGTGCAGCAGACAGGCTTTTATCAGTTCGATGTGGATAAAGCACTCCTCCAGTGGAATTGTGTGTGTCTATGAGTGCATGTGCGGGGGAGTCAGACTGAGAGAATGAGAGTGAATTGTGGCTCATTTTGTTTTCAAATCCCAGTTTAAAGACCCATTTGTCACTCTACAACTGTGAGCTGAAGATTTTAGTTGCCATGGAAGTTGACAGGCAAAGGGCAAAGGGAGGACAGTCTGATAGAGGGGCAAAAAGAGATGAAGAGAAAGCCAGGGGTGGAGGGGAGGGAGGTGAGAAGGAGAACATTTAGACATACTTTGGGGAAATGGAAAGGTTAGAAGGGAGAATGATGCCGAGAAGGACTGATAAAACTTGGTAGGTGTCTTAATGATTGGAAAGACGGTGGGCATGGTTTTGGATGAATAACAGATGAAAGTTAGTGTGAATAGTGAAAGGGGTGATGAAGAGGAAGAGAAAGGATGAGTATGAGAGAGCAAGATTCCCAGGAAGTTCTGGGTATGCGCCAGTGTGGCTGAAACCACGCAAACTTTCTCATTGTGTTTTCTCAGTCTTATCTTGTTCTCCTATACACATTCTCCCACACACATTTGGAGCAAACATGTTCACAATTAGATGTTTTTCTATTTATGTAATGCCCATCCAACAACAAACTTCATCACATGGCTATCACTGCTAACACTGATGTTTTAGGCTCCAGAACTGTGTGTCCAAAGTCTGGTTTATCTGTCTGGTTGAGTCACAACATTCAAAAATATGTGTTTAAATTCAGTACATTGTGTGCTTCTTTTATTGTAAAAGCTCTTGTAAGTGGTTCAAAAATCTTTTCAAGGTTAAGCAAAGTTTCAGTAAAGTCAAGTATAGGATCAGTGTTTGCTTTAAAAACGAAAAGTTGGGAAGATGTGCAGATTTAAGTTGATAATGCTCCAGAGTTGCCTTTCCTTCCCTTACACTGTATCATTTGTAAGGTAATGTAATCGGCATCTAAGTTAGACTCCAAGCAATTATTAGAACAGTGGCTGATTAAAACAACACACATGCTTAATACACATGATATTTACACAAGTTACCATCTACTGGTAAAATGTACTCTAAAGGTTTGAGGAATTCTCTGGAGAAGAGGAAATAATATCCATTTCAGAAATACCCAGACTAACTAATCCTTTAAAAGCCAGGAGATGGCTATAGCTTATAGCTATAGCTTCTATTTCTGTTTCCTCCACACTTCAGGCATTTTTAATCATTCATACAATGTACCACATTTTCTGCAGTATAAGACGCTTTAAAGTAAATGTTGCATCAGTGACAAATAGAAAACACTAGTCACACTGGAAGTTGGATTTATTTAGAAACTGTCAAACTGAGGGGGGCCTCGTCAGTGTTAATGATATGAGCCGGTGACACATTGTGTTCAGTTGCTTTTCAACAAACTCAGAGAAAATGTCAACAAATTGAAACTGAAAGAATGAAACAGTGGCCAAATTGGCTCATATTTTCTGTAGTGACTTAAACTGTCAACCAGCAAGTACTTCTGACATCAGTTTATGGTACAAAAGAAACCACCATCATGTGCAGTCCTATGCCTCATTGTTTGTTTTCATTTTTGTGTATTTTCAAAATACTTGATGCCAGTTCAGTTATTGGTTGGGTTTTTATGTTGATTTGTTTTTAAATAATATAAATCATAAAATAATATCAACCTTATGCCATACTTATTTATCTGCCAGATGCATGTTAAGCTAATTGTTCCCTAGAAATAAATCTAAAATAATAAGAACAAGTGTTAAGCAACATATTAGATGTGAAACAGTCCTTTGAGATCCAACCCAAACCTTCACTTTAACTTTTCTTCTCCTTCTTTAGCTCTTGGATCTAAAACTCATCCCAGCAAGGATGGATGCATAAGTACACAAAGAGTCAGTGATGCTGGAGTGTGGCCAAGCACCACAACCATAGAGGGGCTCACACATTCCCCTTTTTATTGCTCCGAAAATGAGTGAACTTTACACTCATCTCTCCTTCCACGGTTCTTCAGGGACAGCAGGTAGCCAAAACCAAAAGCCTGATTATAATCAGACATATATAATATGAAATTCGCTAACGACCTTTGGGAGTACATTTGGCAAGAAACAGGAAAGATGGGAGAACTGGAGGGGAAGAGGAGAGCCCTGGAAAATATTCAAATATGGGACGTTGTGCTTGTTTTATTAGCAAAGAACCCCCACACATACCACTTTTTTTCCCCCTTTAAGACCAAGATGTCACTTATAATGATGTTCTGTCATATATAAATGCAGTTCCATACCATTCTGGCTCTTCTAAATAAGATTTACCATCAAATATTCTATGGGTTTCTTTTTCCTATGGAACTCTTAGTAACAGCCAGACATTTCATATAAAAAAATATGCTTTTTTATTTATGATGAAAGCCCAGCAGCTTTGCGGTGGAAGATTTGAGTATACTACAATGTGAAAACATTCCCAAACTATCACCACTTCTTTAGTTTTATTGGATTCTTGTTACCCTATCATGGTGACAACTAAAAAACTCTGAACCTGTTCCAGATTTACATTTTTAGCTGTAAGTTTACCAAATGAGTTGCCACAGAAATGAGGCACAAATCAAACTTTGTTTATTGTGGTGAAATTAATACTCGTGGGCCCAGTGTTGTGGCTGGAATGCTTTTCCAAAAGGAAAAGAAAAAAAAACAAAACAAGAAAAACTGTTTTATTTACAACAATCACAAAAACTGGCATCTTGTGTTCCAAAAAATCAGCATTTGTTAAAAATCCCAAATCCTCAATGAAAACAAGGAGTGACAACTAATGACAGTTTTGCTTTGAATTGCCTGCTTCCGTGACTATAAAGATGAAATCAGGCTCTCTGAACAGTGCTGCAGTCCATGATCACTTTGTTTTCTCTTTTAGTTAATGAACTAATTTTAGCCATATTGTCTGTCACTGAATGACCCCATCATCACAAGACAGACCAGCACCAATGATATTATTTATTGTCATTGGAAGCAGTTTAGGATGTGCAGGTAAATGTTGAAAACTGGTCTTTCAGCACAGACCTGCATGTTTTCTCCTTGTCATTTATTTAACAGTGGATGGATTTTTCCTGGCCACTGAGGGCTGAAAATCCTTTGCTCCAGCTTGTTTATTTGTGCAGCACCTTTCCTGCAGCCGTCACAGCCTGATCTCAGATCTGAATCGAGGCTCGAGTGAGTTTGGTCCAAATCAGCCAATTTCTCTGTTTTCATTTTTCTCCAGCTTATGTTTTTATACAAGAACGTTGAGATCCTCTGGACACGTTTCAGAGGCTTTTTTTCAAAGCAGACTCACAGTAGGGTAGGTTATTGCCTTGAACCAGGGATATAATTTAAAATAAAACCTCTTTATCAGCCATCCATTACTTACTCTGTAGAGTTATTTGGAAAGCCCTGCTAAAGTCTTAAGCTTTTTATAAAACAGAGAACAACCATGCTTACTCTTGAAGGCTGCGCCGTCCTCTCATACCTAAAAACCTTACATCTGCATAACTTCATCAACACACACACATAGGGACACGTACACACAGCGTTGTGTTGACTTAGCCCATCTGGTCCTGATTGTGATGAGATGATTGAGATATTTGTTGTGGCTCATTTGTGGGGGCGTAGTGGTGACCCGGCAGGCTAACTGAGACACAAACACACACAGAAGTACATACTGTAGATGGATTTAGTGACATGCACCCACTCATACGCACACTGCGCATTAGACAGCTACAAGGTCATTAGAGGATATTATTTAGATTAGTGACACAGCACAGAACTGTTTTCGACAGACATAAAGCGCATTGAAAAATTATATATTAAACAGATTCAGGAAGTGTTTCTTTTATGTTGTTTTCTTTTCCTATCTGTTCCTGTCATGTGCATATTTATGTGACAGCTGGACTACATGTTGAGTTTTCATGACTGTGACTCAGTCCCCAGTTACAAGAATTTCCAATGAATTGTTACCAAAAGTTTTTGTTAGGAAGATCTACTTTTCTTCCTCTCTACAACATTTGGATTTTCATCTTTTGCTGTTTTGTCCAAAACTACCAACAGTCTCATTAGCTTAGCTATTCCATAGATCTGTTACATGAACCTACATGCAAGCATAAAACATATCGTAACTAATATTTATGTTTTATGTTTTAAAGCACCATTAAAACTCTACAAGTTAGTGGATTCATTACCTAATTCATCTTAATGTGGATCTTACTGCTGGTGCAGTTTTGATGTAGAAATTGTGTGCTCTCTACTAAGATGCTGCATATTTTTAAAGTGTTTTTGTAAGTTAAATACATACTAATGGAATTGTTGGATTTTCACCAGCTCTCCATTCTGCAAATATTTATAACTTGCTACTCTTTCCACGCATCTGTGATGATAGGAATGCATAGTTGAAACAATGCCCCAGATTCTATTAAGGGGGTTCTGTCAGGTAGTTATTAATCATCTGTGTCACACCTGTGTTAGATAGAGGAAATGGTTGACAGCTATCTGGATTGTGTTTCCTTAAAAGTTACAATATTTTTGACTAAAATGATATTCTCCTAGACTCTATTTTTTGTGTGATCAGCTCATTAAATCATCCATGGAACTGTTTCAGCCCTGACCATAAGGTACGTTGCTAAGGCTTCTGTTATAGAAACTCTTTTCATAAACAGTAAATATGTTTCACAATGTGACAGCTGTGTGAAACAAACATGCAGATGGATGAAAGGTTCTTTTATCTGTGGTTTTGTGATGTACTTATAAGTCATCAGTGTTGTTCCTATAGGACAAAGACATTTTAGTAAACTGATTCAACAGAGAGACATAGAAACTATGAATGACAAACCATTTGTCCACTGATTTTCTTGATTTATTGTTTCATTGCTTTTGACTTTTCATTGACAAATATTGATTAAAAACTTGAACCATAAACACATGCTCTTTTGTGAACTATGTTTTCAGATAAAGATTAGGATTAAGTTCAGAAGCATATGAATGTAAGAATTTGGTTATTCTTTAAATATCAAAATATTTTCAATATTTCTAACTCGATCAAAGAATCTGGCAGATATTTTTTCTCTTTTATTGCATTTCATTTTTGAATTAAAACAGTCCTTACACAAATTGGTTTGCATGTGTATATGTACTGTATATCTGAGAAAATTAGTAGCTACCTGCCTGATCCCAGTATCTTATTTTTTTCAGACAAGTTCTTTTCACTTTGACTTTTTTTTCCTGTAAGTTAGATACTGACTACTTATGACTACTTCATATTCTCCCACTTTCAAATATCTAAGTGAGTGTTTAGACAAGGTAAAAATTTCAAGCAAACAGACAAAACAGAAACAAAAAGTGCTACTTGAAAATTTGTCAAAATTTTACATGTGGTTTTGAAGACATTTGCTCATCAAAAGTCATTTAAAATGTGCAAAGAAATGTGAGGTGCACATGTAGAACGTTTTCCATGTTAATGCACTCTAGGAACAAAATAAGCATTTTGGGGTGTTAAGATATAAAGTTACATCCTCTGTGTGTGTTTGTCCAGTAATAAGAACTTCTCCAATAAATGTAATTGTTTCATCTTCTTTTACATCTTTTGCATGTTAGTCATTCTCTTTGCAAATTGTTTGCCACCCCAGGGTTTACATTGATTATGAAAGCTGGATGCCAGCATTGTGCCTCTAGTGCAGGGGTCTGAAACTCCAGTCCTCAAGGGCCGCTGTCCTGCAGTTTTTAGATGTGCCACAGGTACAAAAAGCTGGAATGAAATGGCTTAATTACCTCCTCCTTGTGTTGATCAGTTCTCCAGAGCTTTGCTAATGACCTTATTATTCTATTCAGGTGTGGTGCAGCAGAGGCACATCTAAAAGCTGCAGGAAATCGGCCCTCGAGGACTGGAGTTTCAGACCCAGGCTCTAGTGTAAAGCTAAAACCACCTTACAGATTTTCCTCCCTTGAAAAGTCTTCACACAAAGAGAGAAATAGGACAAGAGTCGACATACATTTCCGCCTTAGTTCCATTTGGTTTGGCCTGAGATGCTGATCCTCTAGAGCGAAACTCACTTCTTTTGCAAACAGCACATTTACAAATCTTTACCAGACTTAGCAAAAAAAAAAAAAGAAAAAAATTTGTATTTTTATTTGCTGAAACTCCCTTATTGCTAATTGTGAGTTTGAAGGCTTACATGTTTAAATTCATTTTAATGGGAACTATTTGTGTTTATCCCATGGCTGGTGCAGATTCTTGGCATCCTGTGGGAACAAGCTTCAAAATAACACAACTAACTTGGGTCCTCTCCACTGTTTTTCCCACTCCTACCTCTTTCACAATTTTAGACTTCCCAGAAAAAGATTTTAAAGACTTTAGAGCTACAGGCGAAAAAGTGAAAGTTAAATTTACATCTGTTGTTTATTTTTTTTATTTCTCCACACAAGCTTGAAAGAGACACTAGAACATATCCGTAAACAGCATACCTGTTCTTAAAGTACAGATTGTTTCTAAATTTGTTACTGATGAACAAAATAAGTATTTTTCCAACATTTGTGGGGAATTGCTTAGTAAAGTTTAAGTCATGTAAGCAAAGTGAAAACAGAGCCACTGAAACCACTGTGACTAAGGGTAAGAATGATGAAGCAATGGTTTACACTAAATTGGAGAATATGTTTGCACAAATGCACAAGTAGATGCTATAAAAGCTTCAAACCTCATCATTACACAAACGTTTAAAAATCATACACAATTGCAGTTGACACGGGTTTGCTCTCAGGGATTCTTGAAGGCTTGGCAGTTTGTGCAGGCTGCCAATATAAACACATAACGGTTTGTAGAAAAAAAAAATAAAAGGATGGTGTCGCATGGAAATTTTCTGTTGAGTGTTACCAAAACAAGTAACCTTGTGGGTCCATGAAGGCTTTAAAAGGCATGCAAATGACAGCTGACAGAAAATGAATAGGACAACCTTGTTCTATCACTGTTTGTTCTTTGATAAAAAAAAACCATCAATGTAACCATTTCTGGCACCAACACACAATGTGATTTTGCAAGGTTTCCTTGTGATTTTTTATTAAAATAAAATTAAGTGAAACCGGTATGATACATCACAGAACTTATCGTATCCTCTTACACATTACTTGATATGGATGACAAAACTGTCATTTCTCATCAGTATAGATTGTTACAAACAATACAAAGTTCCAGTGTAGTTGGGATGGTTATTACTTTCTAACACATTTTTTGCTACTTTGACTTGTGTCTAGGTAACCACTGGCATATTTCACTTTTTTAAATTATCAAATATAAGCCCACTAAACTCTTCTGGGCCTCGATGCCAAAATCCCAAACAAACTGCGATGAGTGAAAAAAATAGTGTAAATAATAACATTGTACTCTGCTCTTGAGCAGAGTGTAAGAGTACAGGGGTTTGTTCAAAGTATCAACAGGAGGAATAACTATAATTATGTAACCTGTGATTTTGTAAAAAAAAAAAAAAAGTAATACTTTATTTGACAGGTTGTGAATAAGACTGTCATGACACTCATAAACAAGACATAACACCTGTCATGGACATGAGTAAGTCTTCATGAATATTTATAACTGTTGTCATAAAGTGTCATTCGGTAAATCATGACACTTTTAATACAATGTTGACATTATTTAAAATGTCTTTGTTATGACAACTTGTCATAAACCAAGAAATCACGATCTGACATAAATTTGTTATAAAAATATTACTGATTAAAATTTAAAAATTATGTAGCTTTATTTTATTAAAGCTAAAGTTTAATCAGTAATATTTTCATAACAAATTTATATCAGATCATGGTTTCTTGGTTCAGCAGAAAAAATACTAACTCTTGTTTAGTTTTTAATTAAACAGAAAAAAGTGCAAGGAAAATATTTTTATTAAAACAGTCATCATCTATCAGAACACTATGCAGCCCTTCATTGAATGCTAGATAAATTGAAATTATAAATTCAGATTTATCCAGAAAGGGAAATTCCTATGTTTCAAAGATGATTTAAGTACTGATATGGCTCATAAAACTGAAAATAAATCCTCTTATCTAAATTAATTGTAATTTAGAGCAGCAGTTATAAAAATAAGAGTTGTTTCATTTTAAGGTAATCATTATTTCATCTTTAATAGGAAAGAAAATCTTAGTTATAACTAAACTCAAGACTTTCTTGTTGCAGTTTCTGTCAAATTACTAATGATTTCACCACTTTTGGGTTTTGGACTAATAGATTGCAAAATGTAAGAATATGGTAAACCTTACAAAGATGAACATTCATGTGAAATATGAATTAAGTGCCGTTACTGGAAGTGTAAAAGCAAGTGCAGGTGCCTCACCCTCATAAAGTTTAATACTGTGCCTTGTACAGATCTGGATTGAAGAGCGCAGTCTTTTAATATAAAATTGTCGAAATATGAGAACATCTGGCAGGTTGACTACCTGGAGGTTCTGGTTTCTAACTTTATGTAAAACTACTTGAAACTGCCAACAATGACCATAAAACCTTGAGCTCCTACAGACTGCAAATGCTTTTTGGTGACTTTATAAATCACTCTGCAAATACTGTCACAAACTAAGTAAAAACAGGAAACATTTCACATGTGAGATTGTCAAGTATCAACCTTTCAGTTGTCCAGAAATAGGAAGAAGCCTGAATTTTCTATATAATGAGCAATAAAAAACAAGGCAACCAACAAAAACGGATGACAAAGTCCTAAAGTAAAACATTTTGACAGTAATGTAGCTTGGCTGTGTTGAGAACTTTAAAAAAGAGAACATGCTTTCATAGTGATGTTGTAGCAAATCAGAAAAGCGCAGATAAAACTGCACACAGGTCAGCACCGTATTTAACTAGAATACCATACAAGGTCTTTTTCAGGAATAATAGTTGATCCACTTGAACTTGAACAGGGTGAATCAAGCTGCACTAAATTAATGAGGTCCTAAAATCTCATTCAGTGTTTATATTGGAACAGTTACTGTTACACTATAAACTGCTTGTGATACAGCTTTACCACCATCCTCTGTGTCTGTCTACTCACTTATTCAACAGACTGTCAGATGCTCAGGAAACTTCCTGACAAACATTTTTTATGGGATGCCTAACTCAGCAAATGAGGTTAAAAATAATTTGGTATTTTATTTCTTTGTATATTGTAACATGTTCTTGAAATAGGTTTGAAAGCCAAATATTCTTGAGAAAGATGAGCTTTCATCTTTTTACAGTTCTCTGCTACTGTGTTATTTTTCTGACATTGTCTTTCTCTCCCTGGGGTAAATTCCTATCTCATTTTATTCCTTATCTGCACCATGTTTCTTTTCAGATGCACAAACGGAGCTGTGGAGCTTTATGAGGAAATTAAATCCATCCAGACGATCTTTAGGGGTTCACATCTGTGTCAAACAGGCAGAGGTTCAGCAGGTGTCAGAACACAGACACACACATGCAGAAAAAGAGCTTCACTCATCAGCCCTTCAAGCACACAGATCTTCACAAATATATAGAAAGGTTTATGCAAATACACACATTTGCTGGAGTTTTTTTTTTTAAATCAAAGATGTATGCTATGATTCCAGTTTGCAATCCCCTGCACAAACTGGTAGGAAGACAGTTTCACACGTGAGACAGAGAGAGTGACGGTCAGGAAACAAGCAGACAGATATTTCCCTTAAGAATAAAACTTAAAAAAACTTTCAGAAATAAAGCTTAGGCCTGTCAGTGGATTCTGCACTAATCTTTAATCAAAACAAGATTGCTCTCCTTTCCCTTCTGACACACTCCATTTTTGACCTGTTAAATATGGTCAAAATAGAGTGTTACACAATTTTATAGCCAAATGGCTTTAGAATCCTATGACTCTTCCAGTTTAGGATGCACTTACTATCATGGCTAGACATAATCAAATATCCTAAAATGCACAAACACTCCTAGGTTTACAATAGCAGCTCATTATCTGTCAGGATGTTTTTTAAACATTGAAAGATGTTTAGGTTTACCATTATGTGAATCCTAAGACACAGGTTTTCAGCCTTTGATACAGAGGACAGAAGGGAAATTGCAAAGCACCAGTCATTTTGCTCCCACTCTGCTGCTCTTTTCTTATAGAAGCATTTACAACTGGTGTCACTAATGGTTCCTGTTTCAATGGCGCCCTTGACGATAAATTTTCTGCTGTCTTATAACTAAGGAAAGTGCAGAAAATCAACTACCATAAATTCTGTTTGCTATGCAGTCCTATGCAACGGCTGTAAAATAGTCTTCCTATTGTTGGCAGAAAATAGATAGAAAATAGATTATTTGCATAATGCATAACACATTGCAAGAGAACACCGATGAAAGCTGGCAACTGAGACAAAATATAAACCCAAAAATAACCTTCTTTTATTAACACTGCATTGGATTTATAAAACATATTTCTGTTATTTCATGCTCCACATGGAATAGGAGCAAGCATGGACATGTTTTCAGAGTCTAAAAGCTTGCTGGTGCTGTTTGCAGTCTGGGATTTGAAAATGGCCAAACTGAGTTCAACAATGGTTACTGTCAGAACAAATATCAGGATTACTGTTACCTTCTACTACAGCTGTAAAATTGCTATATTAAATTTCTAAATATAAAGTTCAACAAATATAAGTGTCATCTGTTTACACTTAGTATATTTTGATTTGCAGCAACAATACTTTTTTTTTTTTATTCCTGACTTCTTACTCCACTTCCATTTTGGTAATCATGTGTTGTTTTTAGCTGAAAAATTAAGATTTTTTTTCTCTGTGTAGTTTACCAGCTCCATGGCTCAGATCCTGACACAGTCCAGTGACACACACTGCACTTGTTACCCCAGATTGATATCGGGGCTTTCTGCCAGTGCCTCTGTCTTGTTATCATTTGTTTGTGTGTGTATTAGGGTGTTGTGAGGGGGGGAGGACTTGGGGCGGAGTGACTAGCCCCTCCCCCCTCCGTTTTTCTTTCGACCCCTTCAGAAGTCACACAGAGGGGCTGGATCACAGCAAAACCAACATGTGGTTTGAGTTAGCATCTCTCCATTACGTCTTCTATATGTGGGCTTGTACGCATACTCACAGAGCTTGTTGGTGTCTCTGAACTGGTGCGGTTTACAATTTCACTTTTAAAGCTAGGCGTGTTCTTTGTGCAATTTTTTGTGATTGAGAGAATACGTTTTAGGTATTGCGTGGGAGTGTTTCTGTTGTGGGTTAGGAAGTAAGGTTAGATTAAAAAATCAATACACTGTCTCTGAAGATCTTGTAATTAAAAAAATAAAAATGTTTAAATATTTTTCTGTAAAAACGCAATTATCCCTTCAGATGCAGTCAATGCATTATTAATTCACATTGAAAATATACGTATATGCTGTATATTTAGATCTGTCATGCAGCTTGTTTGTGCCCAGAATTCTTCCTCTCTGACTGTGCTGGTAAGAAGTGCAGATGCACAGTCATGATTTTTGACTATTATCAAAGTTGATCTCTTCAGCATCTCAGGAAGCAGAACAGGAGGGAGCAATGAACCAGCTCACTCAAGCTATTTTCTCCTTTTTTGATTATTTAAATAACCTCTCGCTGCGTCACAACATCAGATCTTTTTCCAGCCCAATTTACTCACCCACACAACGTTCCTCAAAGTGGCCTCTTGGTTTTTTTGACCGCTGCGATACACATCTCCTCACTTATAAAATGATTGTCTGATTAAGCGATACTTGCTCAATGTAAATTGGACTTGAAGCAGACTAAACATAATAATAATTGAATAACTTTAATTGGGGAGTGAAAGCAGGTTGCAGTCCAAATGCAGAAGTACAGATGAACACGATAAAGTCCATCAGCACTGAAAACTCTATTTTAAAGAATTGGACTGTAATGTTGTTGAAGGATTTATTATCTTTTGACCAAAAGCACTGTGTTTTACTGTTAGGTTAAAGGCAAACATTATGTTTCAAGAATGTTTCATTAATATGCACCCATAATTGATGGACTGTGTTTTCAGGAATGTTAAATTTGTAGTATTCAGCATATTTTAGCAAATGCAAAACAAATTTGTGGTTTATTTGGTGATGAATTTGGCAGAAAAAATAAAAGAATCAAGTCTGTGTTCAAACTAGCCATATTTTAGGATACACTTTCTTTTGTGAGATTAAGATCTGGAATTCAAAAAACCTGAAGAACAAAATCTTACTGTAGCTGCATATTTACACTGTTTGTCTTTTCTACCAGAAAATTGGAAACATTGTAAGATTTACTTCAGCATGGATTAAATGTATTTTGATTGGTTTTGGTGCTGACTAAAGTAAAATCCAAATCCTATTTATTAAAACTGAAGAAGCTATTTGATGGTCCCAGCAATACCAACTTAAAACATATTTTTTAAACAAGTCTTCCTTTCTTGCATTTGATATTTTTGCATAAATCAGATAGATAGATCACTAGATAATCACGTGCAATGGCCAAAAACCACAGCAAGGAATTAAATGAAAATGTATTGTAATAGCTGATAATTTCCCATTTTAGTCAAATATTCCTAAATTGTTGTATAAAGACATCTGCTGACCTCTGCAAAGCAGGTGGAAACAGAAGATTTATCATATATAAAGGTAACTGATATTTAATATCAAATTGAACTGTATAAAATGCATTGCTCTGAATATTTATTTATTTTTTTTTCACATACTCCAAAATGACTAAGAGGAAATCGTTGAAAATGTTGCCTCCCAGGGACATGACTAAGTTCTTTTATGGCTGAGTAAGCACTCATTCTCTTGGGAAATATAAAAATAGGAATTTATTTCAAAAATGGAGGACTAGATTTAATCTAAGCTCCAAACACCAGTTTGTTCCCACCATTGGTCTCAAAGTTATCTAAATACATTTGTGATGGCACGTGATAATCATTAAAAAATACACAATTAACTCTCATCCATGAAAAGAACAATCAAAAGACAACACCCACCTCCAATCTAAAGTCCACACATCCGAGATCTTGGTCAAACAAACTGCTTGTGAAGTTTTTTGCAATGGGATCCCTGTAAGAAAAGCGATCTGCACCAGAAAATGTGGTCAGGGCATTGAGACCTGAACTTTGCCTCATTGGTTAACTGGCTCTCCCAGTGGGACCAATCTGTTTGTTGGTGCAGCAGTATATTTATCAACTCTCTGTGCTTCTCAGTGGCACTGATATCCTGAGGATGTGGAGTCAGAGGCATGAATAGATGCCTGTATGGACAGACTGTTTATTTGCGAGCAGTTGAAGGTCGAAGCATGGCAGAGCGGGCTGGCATTGGTTGATATTCCCAGAGATTCTGTGACCTGTTTCTTTATATACCAGTCCTTGTGATATGTTTCATTATGCATGTTTGATTTGCTGGATTTGACGTGTTTTAATACATAAATCATATCAACTGGCTGCAGATTTTCAGAAATTCATTGTGGGAAGAAAATAAATACATAATCTCAACCTAATAGTATTTTTGCATTATATTCCTGTTTTATAGCTTCAAGGTTGTTCTGACAAGTCCAATACATCTTTTCCTGAAGAACTATACTTTTGTGTCTTTTTCTTTGTCAAAGAAAAAGAAAAAAAGTATATCCTTTGATAAGTCCAGTGTTTTACTTTTCAAGAAAATATGAAATGTTCTGTTCTTCACAAGGAAATTAAATCAAATAAATCTAAACTATACGGTGCAACAATTGCAGCAAGAAGCCAAAGTAGAAAGAGTAGTAGCAGCTATAGGTTGAAAAAATACCAGGTACATCACTGAGCAGCTTGTGGAATTTTTCTGCTGAAGATTCAATTCGCTTCAACTGACAGATGGGCTCATATTTCACTCAAGAAAATTTTGGTATGAAGATTAGTTTATTGTCAAAATAATTCTAAATCACTATACCTACATAACAATGCCTAGCAGGTGGTAAGAGGTGTTTTTGCTTAGCTGCTGTTTTTTTTTCCTGTAACCCTTTTACTGTTTGTCTTGATGGGAACTTTCACACTTAATATTTATTCCATTTTAAACAATCAACTTTTATAAGTAGGATAAACTTACATAAATTTTGGTTGCTTGGAAAAGCTTGGAAGTGTTTGCCAAAATTGTGGTAGAACATGAAATGTTAAAAATGTTTCATTTTGACTGGTACTTGACATGCTTAATTTTTACCTCAGCAAATTGAAGGAGAAGATTATTGAGCATTTCCAATTTTTATATTTCTGCAGTTGGAGAACTTCATACAAAAGAGTATAAGGCGAGATGCTGTTAATATACAGTCACATGTTGTTAACAACCAAACAGCCACAATGTTGGAGATTGGAACGAACCTCCTGTCACAGACAGCAGAGCAGACACGGAAACTCAATGTGGTGGAAGCCAAGGTAAGGAGTTTTAATTTATCTTGATTTTACTTCAGTTCACAATTCCTGGGTGATTTATGATTATGTTCTTCCACCAGGTGCTGAATCAAACATCTAGGATAGAGATCCAGCTTCAGGAGAATTCATTGTCCACCTATAAACTGGAAAAGGAGCTCTTACTCCAGACCACTGAGATAAGACATCTGCGAGATAAGAACAGGTAATAAATGTTGGTATTCAGAAACATATGAATCATATTTCTGCCTCACTCTTGTTATGTTGATAAAATAGCAACAGTGACAAGTCAGAATTTGTTGGAAAAATGATTCAAGGTGAGAAATGCTAAAACACACGCCCACATACATGCCCACTCCCACACACATACACACACAAAAGGTGGGAACAATATGTGATTGCTGCTGACCTATTAGCAAGAATATTTGAAATCTAAGCAAATCTGTGGAGAAATAATGGAAATGTGTCCCCTGTTGTTGCTGAGAGACTCACCACTATTTGGATTCACAATATTTTTTGTATTTTTCATTATGAAGCAAATTTGGACAATGCAGTAAGTGGCGAAACCCACAGTGATAATCAAGCATGTTCTCTGTTTACAGTAATCGATATAACACAAACAGAAAGGCTTGGACTGCACACATATGTGTCAGCATGTAAGGGATGAGGAAACAGTAGTTTTAAAGCTGGTGAGAGATTTCCTTTGTTTTGCAACCTTCTAAACTCTGACACTTATAAACACAGAAACACGCAATCCAAGTTTAGTGGGTGATATACGTAGCTAGCACTGATTAGCAACATTTGTTTACAAAGTGAAGTAAAAGTGAATGAACTGAATAAACTGTGGATGTTAAAATTAAACATCAGTACAAAGAACTCAAATATTTCAAGCATAACAAATGACCTTAGGTTTTACAAGAAATTTACCAACAATTACCCTGTGGAACAGTGCACTTGATTTGAACAATAGGAGACATTTAAAAAAGAATAAACAATTCCTAGTATTATTTTGTTTTGTTTTTATTATTCTTTTTAACCACCACTATTCCACAGATCTAACATATGGCAGATTTACACGGATGATTCACCATGATTGGTATCCCGTGATCCATGCAATTTATTATGTCTCACGTGAAAAGCAATCATGTCAAAACCAGTGACATGGTTTTAATGTCACTGTATAAAAGTGACATTAAAACCAAGTGATGCATTGTGTTAAGCACATACAGAAGCTCAGATTTGACCTGTTACCTAAAAAACATATTTTCTCCAGGTCCTGTTAAAGTGTTTTTGCTGAACAATCGGTCAAAATAACCTAATAAACTTTACAATACCTTCTTGTACCATACCAGTATTTTTTTCTTCTGCGATTCCTACATTGTACTGTTTTGTAAATTTGAGGACTGTCGAAGCGTTGACATGCATATAATGTAGATCCCATCACAAGACAACAGTTCATGTGCATCAGATTACATCTGGTGGTAAAAAGGATTGGTCCTGACAAACCACATGTGAATTAATCTTGCTTCTTTGTACAAATAAACATGTAGGCTTCTTCACTCTCAACCAGCTGTGGAGAAATGGACAGAACATCCTAGGTCTGCTCAAGTTTCTGCAACATCCCAGGTTAAGCTCAATGACCTGGACCATATAGTAGACCATAACATAACATAGCATTGAAGTCTTTGTCAAAATACAGCAATCGCTATAACTCAGGCAGATCTTAAACATAGATTCTACATTAGAGACATGTACAAAATGTATGTGATATAAAAATTGGTGTGAGCACGATTCTGTACACTTCAGTCTTCAGATAGCACTCTTTTATTTTTACTTTTTTTTTCAGCTTTGATTTTAAACCAAAATTGAATATTTGGACATCCTCCTACAATATTTTTATACAGCTTGTTCAAATTAGATGAGTCAGTTGGGCATCTTATAATTTACAACAAATGCCAATTATAGACTAAATGTGGTCTGAACTGCCTTCAGTTTGTTTTCAGGTGAAGTTGGTTCTGTTGTATATAAGATTCTCAAATATGCTAAGTTTAAATGTGTTTACAAACAAATTGTACACAATATTTTGTTAGACCTGTTTAGTATTATAATGTTAGCATTCATTTTAAAAAACAAAAGGTTCCATTTTGCTTTGTTTTCTAAATACAGTTACTAGTTTTTTCTGGTTAGCTTAAGTTAACTGAGTTGTTTCTCACACCAGTTGCTGTGTCACAGCTTGTACCATGTTTAAGAAACGTATTTGAACTCGACTGACTTTGAAAATTAAACAGATGGTCTTTGTTAATTGGGAATTTATGTATAAAATGTATGCTGCCAACAATAATGTGCTAGACTAGTTTAGAATAGTTTGTCCACCTATCCAAAGTCAAATAAAGAACAACCTGCACCTAACAAAGTCCATGGTTTGTCTCTATAAAATTAAAATTTGACACATTTGAAAACATACTTGTTTAAGCAAAATAATAAGGAATTTTTCTTTTGAATTTTGAAATTTAAAATACAGACCCAAACCTTTTTCTTTCTTATATTTTGTAAATAAAGTAAATTAACATTGCTATAACTTTGCAACTTTGCAGAATGAATGAGGATTCATCCACACTTGTTTCTTTATGCGTTCCTCAAAAACCGCAGCACATTTAAACAGTCAATCTGTCTCCATCAGCGTGAAAATTGTTTTCACATTTACATGCAGTTCAGCATGTTGAAGTGATCACAGCCAGGGATTGATCCTGGATTTCAACTCTGTTAAAGTGCCCAAAGTCTCATACGTTCATGTAGGACAATATTATTCCAATTCATAAATGAGCAACAGAAGCACAGAATGATGAGGCATTTTGTTTACATTTTCCAGGTGTTACCTTTCATTTCTTGAGTTAACCTTTAGGAAAGCCAATTTTGATTTTTAGAGACTTATAATGTTTCATAAACAACATAAATTCCTTCCTTGCTACAAAACTGTGTATTTTTATGCCACTAAACAGCTGATATACAGTATTTAGTCATTTTTAAACCATAATTCACATGGTTTTCAACCAAATCATCACTTTAATATCAGTGTTTCTGCTGTTGTCAGATGGATTATCATGAACTGTAGTTCAGATGCTAAGCCTTCACTCTACCTTTGGGAGCTTCTTTTGCTACACATACCACCAATCAAAACCTAATTTCTTCCAAAAGTGTCTTCGAATATTAATTCAGGATAAATAACTCATATTTCAACAGAAAACATTTCTATATAAATTTTCACTTTGGTGGCAAATCCTCTGAGGAGTCATCAGGAACGTTGTTGAACTGTGAAAGGTTCATTTGGATGTCTGCGCTTTTAATCTATAATGAGAATCCAGTTTCTACAAAACTATTGTAGCCGATCTCTTGAGGAACGAAACCACAGTAACAAAATCTGATTTTCCAAACAGAGATTATGATTTAACCATGAAAACATTTGAATATAAAATATCTTTACTCTACCCACAGAAAAAGATTTTTTCTCTGTGAATGTATAATTGTGGATTTTGTTGATGCATGCATAATGAAAGATTGTCTCAATCTAACGGTTGAGGTGAAAATGTAGTACCAGTGGCTGCTCATGGTTTAGAAGGTTGACTTAATTTTTTGTAAGTCAGCCATTTTATCATCACATAGTTTAAACTTTTGATGACGGAGAAACCCAGACTCAGTGGAATATTTTGTAACTATGATTAATTGTACTAAATGTAGCATCGGGATCCAAAATTAAAAACTACAGATCTGAGTATATTGCTAAAAGTTTCACCACCACAGTTTTTGTGCTGTAATGTGCTTTAATTCCTAACAGCACTTTCTAAGAGATATAAAAGTTTCTGAAAACCGAAAAATGATGTGATTTCCTCTCATTACATTTAACATTTAACAGCAAAAAGCCTGTTAAATGTTTAGTGTGAAGGGATTTTTCAGCACTTCTTTTCTCTGTGTTTCTTTCAGCCATTTAGAGAGCAAAGTTCAGTTGTTGGAGTCTCAGCAGAGAGGAGAGCTGGAGGACATGAGACTGGAGAAGAACCGGCTGCAGGTAAAGTTAATGAATGGAACATCTGTGTGTTATTATAGTAAAGAAACATCATTGGCAAAGGACTGTTTGGACAGGTGTCTGAGTATGTATTAAAATTAAAATTAATCATGAAAGGTCTCTCAGATGTTTATATTCTCTTAATCATAATTTTAGCATAGAGTTTGACTCCGTAGAACCACACTTTAGAGTCGAAAAATTAAAATTTAAATGCACACATTAAAAACTGGTGAAGTAAATGTAAGTCATCCACAAACACGCAAATAACCATTTTCCTCATGTGATTTCCTTTTCAAAAAAAATTCATGTATGAACAATAATCTCAGTTGTTAATGTTAGAATAAAAATTTTTAAATAATGCATAATATCTTAACAATAATTCGCAATAATAAAGACCAGTAAGTTGCTCAAAGAATACACAGACAACAATTAAACATTAATAACCTTCTGGTTTCCTTCAGTCTGTTATCAGGACTCAGATGGTGGCCATAGAGTCTTTAGAGAGGCAGCTGAGAGTCGCCACTAGCAACAACACGGCTCTACAGAAGCAGCAGGCTCAGCTGATGGAGTCAGTCCATACACTCATCGACATGGTGTCCACGACTACAGGTACGTCCAGAAAAACTAAGAGATTATCTAGAAATAAGATCTTAACACTTGATATTGGTTTGCATTATGTCATGTGTTTTGCTTTCAGGGTCTCCTCCTCGGAGCCAGATGTGGAAGGACTGTGCAGATGCTTACAAAGCTGGTCATTCTGCCAGTGGTCTGTATCTCATCTACATCGGTAACAGGACAGAGCCTGTACAGGTAATCACTTGATATTCAAGAGTTACAAAAGGTTCAAGAAATTTTCAGCATTTAGATGATTTTATGTGTGAAAATATCAAATATGGGTGTTTTTTTGATGCGCAGGAAGGGAGAAGTTGGGTATTGGGATAATAATAAGAAAGTACTAATATCCACTTCTGTTGGTAGGTTCTGCCATTCATATTTCGTATCTTTTTTGTAATATTTTTATTTGGTTGGGACAAATAACCAAATAAATTACTAAACACATACATTTAGTATGTGTTTACTGAGTCAAGGACAAGGTAAAAATATGCAATTTGCTCCAATTTTCATTTTTATTTTTTAGCACATTTGTAATAATGATCAAACAATACAATGTATTTGCAGTTGTGAATGCCATGGGAGTTTGACTTAAGCCAATTTCTGTTTTGTTTTCTATTTGGATTACATTGTGTAAGAGTCAAATTTTTTCATTTCTCCTCCTGAAGGTTTATTGTGACATGGAGACAAGTGGTGGCGGCTGGACGGTCTTCCAACGGCGTTTTAATGGCAGCGTGGATTTTCAGAGGAGCTGGAGGGAGTACAAAATGGTTAGCATGTTTTAGAATGAGTGCAGTTTTAAAAAAAAGAAATTTTAAAAATAAACCATCATTCACCATCACTCCTAATTTCCTTGTCCTCTCGGCCTGCTGCAGGGTTTTGGGGATGTGTCGGGGGAGCACTGGCTGGGTAATGAAGTTTTATACCTGCTAACCAGTCAGGGTCAATACTCTCTGAGAGTGGAGCTACAGGACTGGGAGGGAATCTCTGCGCATTCCCAGTATGACCGGTTTACAATGGCCAGTGAAAGACAGCAGTACAGGTGACTCACATGCACACATGCCACCCTACTGAAAGAGAAATATTTACATTATAAAAAATAAATACATTTGAATTTAACATTTCAATTCAGATTCAGTACCTTAACGTAAGCCTGCGAGGTTCCAAAATTATTTACATCTAACCCCAAGTGTATAAAACACACAACAGATACATCAAGTCAAAATAAAAAGGTATTAAAAATGTTGGCTAATTTATCACTTTTCCATATAACATTGTACTGGCTAAAATGCTTATTAGCCCTAATCAAGCATTTTTTGTTTTATTTGTATATTTTTTCTTTTTCTTTTTTTTTTTTACCAGCTGTTTGATTTTACAAAATGTGTAAGTAAAAACAAATGTTCATTGCTATTTTTCAGGAATGAACAAAGTAAATCTTTTTTATGCTAAACATTTAATAATGTCCCAAGAAAGTATATCGACATTAAATGTTAAGATTTTATGCAGCTGATAAATATCTGTGATTTTTGAGGAGTACCTAAACACCCAGGTAAAGAAAACTAATAACTAAATTCTATGTATCTGTTGATTAGAAGCTTTTCATTTTTAATAAGCCAATTCAAAGTGAAGAAAACACTGAATCTGAAATACCATCTTTAATAGTCTGACCTCAGTTTAGAATTTTTCACTTGTTTTAGTATTTATAAGAATCAATGCCAGACAGAGTTTTGATGATCACTGATTTGTGCACATTAAGAATTCTGGAAAGTTCTTTCTTTCTTTTTACAATGATTGCATGTTTATTGGTAGATGAAAACAGATAATGATTTATGACAATCGCTAGTAATTACAGTATTTTTATCTTAATAAGCCAAAACACAAAAATGTTTTTCTGATTTTGTTTGTCCATAAATCAAAAACTTTTAATCATTCATAAAAACCGATGTAACACATTCCAGTGGCTGGATTTCTTTGAATTCTTTACATGGAAACTATCTGGTCTGTGTCACCAGCTTATTTTCTGTCAAGAAAATGTACAAACAAACTGTGTCCTTAGACATACATAAAACAAAATGCAACACAACTCTGACTTAATGTGTAATAGTGCACATATAGTGCACATGTTAGGTATGTGATTTTGAGATATTAATCAGAATTAATATATTTGAAATACTTAAAATGTAGACCACAACTAGAAAATCTATAGTTATGGCTCACCTCAAACCTATAAGTATAAAATCTTCACTTTATATAGTTTGGTATTTGAATTTAACACTCAACTAAAGACAATAGTCAAAAATTGCCATTTGATATCCTAAAAGACAGAGCAAGAGTTAAACAATTTTTGTCCAGAAGAGATAGAGGAAAAAGGTCATTTTCCTGCTGGCCAAATAAAGGTAAAGGTGTCCTCATCTGTCTCAATTGAACAAAAATAACTCGGACGGCTGCAGTTCGTCCAAAGTGCTGCTGTCATACTACTCACTAACACCGCTGAGGTGGAGCGCATTCCACCGGTTCTTAAATCACTACAACGGCTCCCCCTGTGTCAAAGGGTAGATTTTAAATTACAATTACTTCTCTTAAAAGCACTGAATGGCCTTGGGCCTAAATATATCTCTGATTTACTTCGAGATTACAAAACATTCTGATCCTTCAGATTGTCTGTGACAGCTTTAGTGAGTGCTGATGGAATCAAACTCAGTTTTTATCCTCCCTACCTGTGAAACAGTTTGAAACCAGAGAGCAGCTCAAAGTGTATGCTCATTTTGATCAGCGCTAAAACAAACATCCCAAACTCAGTGTTTCCTTACTGCAAGCCAGATGTTCTTGCAGTCTTTGAAAGTCAGTAAAAGTGTTTTTAGGGTTGGCTTTTTTTAAGCTGCTTTATTCTCATTGATCAATCATTAATCATTAAGGAAAAAGAAGGTACAAGAACTCAATGGATGAACAAGTTTTATGTCTACAGCTACCATACAATTTATATATAAATTAAACTGTATTTTCTTTTTGCAGAGGAAAGTTAGTTAGTTAGTTAGTTAGTTAGTTAGTTAGTTAGTTAGTTAGTTAGTTAGTTAGTTAGTTAGTTAGTTAGTTAGTTAGTTAGTTAGTTAGTTAGTTAGTTAGTTAGTTAGTTGCCATGTGCATCTGTCATTCACTCATTCATTTTATTTTCATAATAAAATATGAGAGTTAGTTTGACAATAACCTTTAGTTCAGAGACAAAAGGACAAAACAGTAAAAAATAAACAGCAAGAATGAAAACTTAGAAAGACTTTCATACAACCTGTAGAATAGCTAATTTAAACAACTTCAATAGATTAGCAAGCAAATCAGCTTAGTGTATGTAAAGTAGAAAGGAATGCATTTAACTTTTTATGTCTGCAAAAAAAAGAGAATAAGGTAAAGAAAATGAGAAATGCTTTACTTGTTCTTGCGTGTTTTATAAATCGTATTGTCTCTTTTCTCTCAGATTGTATCTGAGAGGTTACAGTGGTACAGCAGGAAGGCAGAGCAGCCTGATCACCCACGGTGCCGGCTTCAGCACCCGAGATCACGACAACGACAACTGTGACCACTGCAAATGTGCCTTGATGCTCACTGGAGGTAAACTTTCTTTTCTCCTTTTACTAGAGTTAACAGGTTCCAGGTCAGTAGTCATTATGTGTAAGAGACATTATCTTTTTGAAAATTGAGCTATTGACATATCAATGACAAAATGAAAAGTAATAGTTTTAAATTGGGTATTTCTAGGGTGGAATAGTACAGATAACAGTTTATTACATTTCCATCAAAGAGTGTATCTCTACCATAAATCAGTATAAATGTTTAAGTGCTTCAAAAGACACACCTTTTACTAGTTAAGAATCAGAATTATTGGTATTATGCCAAAAGGTCTGGCCAGTCAAACATTTGTCTCTGTCAATACACTTTCACCTTGACCAACCGCCAACACAAACAGCTCTTTGGGTCTCCTCAGCCTGCCCTCGATAGCTTGTAATCACAGATTAACTTAATTGTTTCGGCTGCAATCCTCCAGATCTCAAAGGAAAAGACTCCAGAACTGACCGTTAGTCAGTGAGTCATTTCAAATCACAGCACTTTATAGAGAAAGACAAAGTAAAATAAAAAAAGAGTGACCGAGATGGAAAGAGCAAAGAAAAGTAAATGAAAAAAAGACAAACAGAGCTCCATCATCAGTCCCCTTAGGCAAAAAATACATTTGCGCCCAATTTGAAAATAATGAGTACTCTTTGTGAAAAACAAAACAAAAGAAAAACATGTTGTTTTTAGAAATGTCAGTGTAATTTCAGACACGTGTCACAAGGTAAAGTAAAAGCCTCTCTGGATCAGCCAAAATTTGCCTGACTTTTTAAAAAGTTTATTTTCTTTTTATTTGCAACTCTATATTGATTGTATAAAACTTGATTTAATTCCATGTTTTAAGCTCCCAGCTATTCTGTAAGGCATTTGTTAACTCTTTGCTTTAGAAATGCAAAGAGACAAGTAATGTGGCTTTAGGGATGCATTATGTAGCATCAAAAACTTGTATTGTCTGGTTTCTTTAAACTTTGTTGCAGCTTCTCTTTAAAAAATGTAAGTGGGGCTTATGCAGTTGTTTGAACTTTACCAGGCCTGAATGGAAAACAGAAAGCAGAACACTTGATTAAAGATCTGTTTTTTAAACATTCAGTTTAAAAGAAAAGCTTTGTGAAATTGAATCACTGGGGTGAAACAAGGACAGCAATGTAAACAGAGGAAGACAGAAAGATTCAATATTTGCAAAAAGTGATGCAAGAGTAAAGTTTTTCAGCTCATACCCATTGATTCAAGATTTTATTTTACACTAAGAGATTACAGCCATTATTAAAGTACTTCATTCAATAAACCTTTGAGATGGAGCCATTTAATAAACCAAAGCCAGACAAAGCTTTTATGGGGTCCTTAAGGAGAAAATGGTTTAGGCCCCCAAGCAGCACATAATAATGCCATAGGCACGCTCTGGATTTAACCACTCACATCCGTGTTAATGGACCACTGCAACTCCTGAGCTGCTTTCTAACCTAAAATTATTATGAAGACAGACATGTAGGCCCCTGCAAATATTCCAAACCAAAATTATGTTAGGGCTGAAGCAACAGTATTCATGTTGTATTTGGCCAAAGTGCTGCACGTGGACCGGCAGATTCCAGTGCCCGCAGAACGTTTCAGCTAAAAGAACCACAATGAAACAAAAAAAGTCCTCTCCTAATAAAAACAACAATTCAGTCGAACTGAATTCCCTCAGTCTTAGGCATTTGGTCTTGGATTGATTGGTGCCCATAAATTATGCTTGGCAATTTATGCTGCCTAGCATAAATTACTCTTAATTGCTACTATCTAGACTTTGTTAGAAGTAATCATTAGGGCACGGTGGTCCTCAATGAAAAAGTAAAATTGTCCTTCTCTCCTAATCTATATTTTTTTCTGTTTTATGCCATCAAAATTAGAATCTTTGCAAAAATCTTTCTTCTTTCTCTTTGTACCTAATTCTCTTTATCATCGTGCTCTTTCTCCATGCAGGTTGGTGGTTTGATGCCTGTGGCTTCTCCAACCTTAATGGGATCTACTACACAGTTGGGCACAACATCAGGAAGCTCAACGGCATTAAGTGGCACCACTTCAGAGGCCCCAGCTACTCCCTGCGTTCCACTTCAATGATGGTCCGACCCTACGACTTCTGAGAAGACCCCTCCACACCCAAGACTCCTGATGTTTGGCAACAACCATACAAACATATGTCTAGATTCTACAAAAAATACAA
Organism: Xiphophorus maculatus; assembly: GCF_002775205.1. Classification (NCBI taxonomy): domain Eukaryota; kingdom Metazoa; phylum Chordata; class Actinopteri; order Cyprinodontiformes; family Poeciliidae; genus Xiphophorus; species Xiphophorus maculatus. The sequence goes on along the minus strand of NC_036462.1, from coordinate 10,901,336 downwards.
AACAACTTTTCTTATAGTGTTTAACTTGCAACAAAGCATCTCAGCTTCTGCCGCATGATGCAAACCTGGTGCCTCCTGGGGATCTGATTAAGTATGGTTCATGACCAACAATTGATCCACCATAAAAGCTCTGCAGCCTAAGCTTTCAACTCACAAGCTCTAGACCTATGAGAGATAAAAACGTGACTATGTCAAGATCATGTCAATTTATTTGAGATCTTGTTTTAGATGTTATAAGAGCAGGACATGTTTGTATGTTGTCTTTGAAGCAACAAGTGTTTGTCTACATTCCCAAAGACATGAACTGTGATAAATAAGATATTTAGTGCTAAGAGAAAAATTGGCATCAGTCTTTTACATCTGACACGTATAAGACAGGTTGGACTGTTTGTTGGATTTCAGATTTGGAAAGAGATTTTCAGTGTACATGTACTCAAATTAACCATGTGTGAAAGGTTTGGGGAAGACAGAGTAACTTCTTTCAGAATCTTGGTTGCTTGTTCCATGGCTTCTGAGCAACACTTTATTTAGAAACTATGTACCTCATTAATTTGATCAAAATTCTTCCTTAGTCTATAATGAATCCAGAAACAGCATGTACCTTGTAAATTATGAGCTTTTAAATGTTATTGAAGAGCTCGGCTGCTAATTTATGTACCGCCTGGGGTCAGTCAGTTGAGTTTTTAAGAGAAGCCAATTAAAGAATCACTGCAATAATGATGGTTAAAAGAGAGGATGTAAAATGTGGTCTGAATCTTCTTTTAAGAGATTGGGACGATGTATTTTCATCACTGACACATAAACAATTTGTTGTGTATGTGTCAAAATGCTAGGAGAACTGTTTGTAATAGACAATGTGGTCCAACATCATGTTGGTTATCTACAAATGCATCTAAAAAACAATAGAATATCATCAAAAGTTAATTTATTTGTGTAAGTTAATTCAAAAAGTAAAACCTTTTTTTCTGTGAATTTTGTGATTATGGCTTACAGCTAATGAAAATCTAAACATTTTCCTCAACATCCTGCAAGTAAAGTAATTCGATGTTGTAACCTTTTTGAGCATAGGTTGACTTAGTATATCCATAAAACACAACCACACTGAAAGGATTAAGGTCTCATTTAACAAAATTTCACCAATTATTATTATTTTTTTTAGTTTAATTTTTTTCCTCTCATCTGTTTATAAAACCCCAAAACAATAACTATTGAACATATCATTGTGACTGTCTTGTCACAGTAGCATTCACTCCAACACACCCTTTTAACATGGTCTCTGTACCTGATGTTTCTCTGAATTTACATGCCCTGTGTATGTACGTGCATTCATGTCTAATGAATTGTTCCCAAAGTCTTGAACCTGATAATTCTCTCTGGGCTGTGGCTTATCCCCGTTGCTTGTGCAATTTCTTTGACCTCATCTTTTTCCACACTTACTATTATGTTGTTAAAAAGACAGTGTGAACACTCAGCTTCTTTAGCTATGACCTTTTGTGGCTCACCGTCAGTGAATGTCTGGTGAACATTAAAGGAAAAGCAATAATGTGGTTTTAAAGTTACATTTCTATATTTAAAATCCTTTTTTTATTTGGTCCTTTCCATCTTTTTTTAAATTTAGTTTTAAATATTCATTAGATGGAAGCCATAATCATTAAATTAATACTTGACATATATTACTCGGTCTGCAATAGATCTATTTCATATATGAGTTTCACTTTTGAAATTAACAAATTAACTTTTCAATGATATTATACTTAACTGAGATGCATCTGTACATGCTAAAAGGTTTGTGTCATCCCTTGAGAAAATAATGTGCTGGCAAATGCTGTTAGACTGTATTGGATTTTGTCAAATTGTCTTTAAATGTATTAAAAGAGAAACCTTTCATAAAATCAAGGAGCATCTTGCAGCAAAAGAAATGACTAATGGACGAAAAAAGATGTGAACAGTGGCATGAATCCGTGGCATTTTCTGCAAGTGATTGTGTCTACAGTAAAAGTACACATTTATTGGCACCAGAGAGTTGTGGACAAAGTGTACAAAAATACTGACAAGAAGACTTGAGGCATGAGGGAAGTTAATAGCTTAACACATCAGTAACAAAGAAAATGAGTCACAGCAATGAGGGGAGAGGAGAAGCTCAAGTGGATCAAGCAGATCTGATGCCAGAACTTCAGGAGGATGCAACGGATGATCATCCAGCAGAAGGAAGTGATTCTTCAAAGATGTTCTCATTATGTGCTCTGGTTTCTTTCAGAAGGTGGCTGGCTCTTATTGCCCTGGAAATAGAGCCAAATGAAAATCAGCAGGACTAAAGGGGGAGTGTGTTGCTGCTCTTAAGACTCAAACAAAAATTGCAGAGAGCTGCTTCTGAGATGCCAAAAACACACTGATGGACAAATATCAGTACATCTCAAACTTTGATCATTGTGTACAGTTCCTGCAAAGAAAAGGACTTGCAGACATATTATAAATGAATGGAAACTGATCAGTAATTAAGGGGCGGTTTAATGTAAGTCTTGCAGCTGTAAAAATGCTGAGTATTATGGTTTTCACTATTGTTCAGAAAATAAAGGCACGCAAGCTGTTTTTTAATGCAATTATCAATGATATGGCAACACTTACTGGACATTGATAGAAGGAAGGAACTAATTAACTAAATGCAAACACGAGTCAAATCCAAATCAATCTTTTTCTTCTCTTGTTTTGTGTTAGGTAGAAAATCTGGACAATGAAATGAGAAAAGAGCAAATAAATGACAGATGTTGGGATTTGATTGCATCCAGATCCTGAAGCAAATAAATGTTGCTTTGATTATTTTCCTAATCTAAACGATCTGGATATTTTCTTGTTTCTTGTTGAAGTCTGCATTTTATTATTGCCTCTGAATTAATCTTTCATGGCACTCATTCAGAAAATAAACAAGTTGAAGAACATATTTATTCTATTCAGTGTAATGGTTTTATTAATTCTTCAATAGAGATGGGTTTTTGCTCTTTTAATCTGTACACCTCCATTACATGAGTTTGGGGCTCTATGATTAAAAAGTAAAGCAAATACTGTACCTCACAGATCATCAGTGTAAAACTGAGCAGTTCAGTGCAGTCAGTTTTTAGTAAGCATGCATTATCATTTTTAAAACTGGACAAAACTAAAAGATTGAAGCTAAAATAAAGGATTACCACACACAACAGAAACAGTAATAGGACAGGACATTTTGACCCGTGACGTAAGGTTTGGGATGAACACCTTTAAAAACACCAGTTTCTTCCCAAACATCAATTAGACTCTGCACTTTCCTTTGCAAAGAGGGGATACTGTGAATTCTTGTAGATATCAAAACATTATTTTTAAGTTTCTGTGAAGACATTATTAATACAGCTGCAGAAATATGAGCCAAAAAAAATTACATTTTGGGGATTCCTTCCTCGGTGTGAGGCCCCCTGTATGCTTACTGGTGTCTCCTTCACATGTCCCGCTAACCACGTCCTCTACAACCAATTGTTTCTAATGAGTGCTTCAAGAAAACTGGATGTGGTGCTCCTTCTGGTTCCCAGTCCTGAAATGTAATGGACCTAAAAAGAACTTGTTGCTCAAATAGGAATATTTCATTTTGGTTTCATAAAGCCTCATAAAAATGTTCAGTCAGTTTGTTAAGAGGACAAATCTAAGTGCCAAAAAGACCCACTTTACTCTGGGGCAATGGAAGGTTAGTAAAAGAATGATTGACATTAGTTGGAAGAGTGGGGATTCAATATGCCTCTGGGCAAAATGATAACCCCCCTTTTGACATGAGCATGCTTATAGGTTGCATAATTTCCATGCTTGAGTTGATTTCGATAAAAACATCTGCAAAATGACTAAATTGTAGCTGAATCATATTTTCATAACCAACCCAAAATGTGCAGTATTTGGCCCAAGTGAGAATCCCAGCTGTGAGGAAAATAGTTATCATGCATCAGTGGATATGACATTTCTGCATATCTGTCTGCAGCTGACAGCTAACCAGGAGTGCAGAAGTCAACAAGTCTTATCAAGAAAACTTGATAAGACTTGATAAGACAAGGGCTTGATCAAACAAGTTTTGATCAAGCCATTGTACACCTAAATGAAAGGTTGCAAAACCATATAAATGGAAACAATGAAAGGATAATATAAGTAATAGCTGCATTTTAAAACCACAATTATGAAAACAATTACAGAACTTAAGAATTTCATATTACTGGTATCATTGGCATGTTTTAATTATAGGCTTAAGGATGTCTTTGAACTATATATAAGTATATAGTTCAAATAAGACATGAAGGAAACTCTATGTTTTACAATAAACAACAAAGCTTTGATCTCTATACTGTCAAGTTTGTGGCCGGAGCTGAAAGGCTGTGCATGAAAGTTTTCCTACAACTCACACTTAGTTACCCACGGTCTGTTTGAAGGAGCCTGCCAGCATTGCATCAAACAATTAAGACAAGCCTATGGAAGAATGATTGACCATTTAGTTTAAAATATAACTCTAACAACTATTAAGGTAATGTATGTAAAATTCAATATTTTGGAAAAATTAACATGATAAAAAAATATCTCACACATGATTCCAGATCTGAGCAATTATTAATACCCTTTTTTCCCCCTAAGTGACATAAAACAGGAAGCTTAGTCTGATTCAAAATCAAGAAGTATTTTGTTTAACGGCGTACAATATATCGGGTTTAAACTATAGGTTTTAATGGATTAAAACAAGAATACCAGGGGAAATGCAAACACATCTATTTTAAACACAAAATAATGTTTTAGGAAAGTAACCGCATGTATTAGATTTGGTGTTTCTTTACGATCAATACTTCAATAGTTTGAGAGTGCCCTCTTGTGGTTCAAACTTTGTATCACAAACCTTATGCCCAGCCTATGGAGATCTGAAAAAAAGGTTAATGTTAATAAAATCCCTACAGAAAAAAAAGTATTGTGAAATATATAGTGAATAAGCAAGAAATTAGGTAAGTGAATTGCATTTTTATTGCACCTTTAATGACTGTCACCAAAATATAGTGTTTTATAAAGACAAATCATAAAAAAACGATTAAAAGGCAAGAAAATGGCCCATTTTGTAAAACAACAAACAAACAAAACATATGTTAGACTTGGCAACAACAAAGCTTGCAAATAATATTTTATTGAATATTTAAAATTCTATTTTATTTACTTGTGTTTGTCCTCTTATTAACAGTAGCTCACTTTGCCTTTTAACTTTACTACTTTCTGTTCTCTCGCGGCTCCGGTAGAGACTCTTCCTGATAGAGTAAAACGCCACTCTGGTGTGTTAGCGGTTTCTCTGAAGGTCGTCTGTGCTAACTGTGAGTATCTCGAAAATGTATTTATTAAATACTTTTCGTTGTTTGGAGTTTATACCAAATTGCCCTTAACAACGAGGCCAAACGTAAATATTGTTCAGGCTTTAATTTAATTTCCTCCTTGACGCGGTTGAGTTAGCCGTTAGCTTACTTTGACCTAGCTATCATTAGCGTATCTTCCATTAGCTAAGTGCTAACCAGAAAGTGCTTCGAAATTAAAACAACACTGTTTATTTGCTTACTTAATGTTTATACATACATATCAACTGGACATTTCCTAATAGCATGGGCTTGGATTGATTATAGTGAGCAAAGTCATTGTTTCTCCGCAAGCAACTATTACCACGACTCGGCGTCTCAGTCAGATCTGATGAGTTTCACTATATTTTTAAGTAATTTGATTGTAGCAGTTGCATAGCTTTTATTTTTGAGTAATTTGCTCAAATACTTGTTGAAAATTATATTAATTTCTGGTTTAAAGACGGCGCTCTAGATGTCAGTTGACATAGTAAGAGTGCTGACCTGACATAGCAACAGTGCTTCATGGCGACCTGCCTAAAGTTAACATATTTGATAATCACTTCGTTTTTATAAAGATAATTTCTCATCCAAGGTCAATATTCAGTTGCACAAATAAATTACTAAAACATGAATTATGAGGAGCTCATTCCAAGTAGTGTGTGACATTACGTTTTTCTATCAATAGAATAGAATAGAACAGAAGTACTTTATTCATCCCAGCAGGGAAATTACTTCGCAGTTACAGCATAGAGACAAGACACAATAACAACTACCACTGAGTAGTAGTTGTAGATAAAATAAAAATAAAATATAAAATGCTATAAATTGTAAAAATATAAAATGGTGTTAATATAAAAAGCAACTTAAGAGCAGTCCTTGCAAGATTCAAAACATGCAGATATGTATATGTACAGCAAGTGTGCCACAGTGCAGTTGTGCAAAATTGGACTGAATACCTAAACATTATCATCCGGTGTTGTGTGTGTATGTGTACCTATAAAATATCAGATGATTATTTGTAGATATGTATTACATGAAACATGTTATGAGAAAAATAAGGCATACTATGTCGGTTTGTAAAGTTAACATGTCACTTTCTGTGTTTGTTTTTTCTTTCTTCTAGCTGGTTAAACATGTCGCTGCCAAAGCCGGTAATGAGGGGCTTGTTGGCGAAGCGCCTCAGGTTCCATCTGCCCATCGCGTTTGGAGTTGCGATAACAACAGCTCTATTGTACAAGGTGGGAACAGGGGACATGTAAAACCCAACTTTGACTAGTACTGTAATACAAACTATAATAAGAACAATTCAAAATGTTCCATATGCACATACAGCGTCTCTTAAAAGGAGACAAATATTTCTCTATATTTGGTGAGTTCAAGCCCTACACAGAAACCAAACCTGGAATCATAAAAGCATATAAACTCAAAAGGTTCATAAAGCATTCATGTTTGAGTTAACATTTGGTAAACATAGTAAAGGTTGTTTCATGTTTTTAAACTAAAAGCAAATTTTCATTCATTTAAAAAATTTAAGCTGAGTAATTGGGAATGCTTTTTGTGCGTGAGAATGTGTCTGTTTCAACCATACAAATAATTTTTATAAACAAACAGCGGGAATAATCAGCAGCAATAACTTACATTTTTAAACGTATATAATTGCAAATCATTAGATATAACATGTTTATAGCAGAAAAAATAACATTAACATTTTCTTAAAATGTGCAGCATTCTTTTTTGTGAGAACCCAGTAGATGGAAAAGTTTGTAGATTTACTATGAGCATAAAACTCGTTATTTGTGACCATGGGACTTGCAGTTGAGTTGTAGCAGTACAAGTTTGCTGTCTGTGCAATGTGATCTGTTTCTTTTGGCTCAGTAGGGAGCAGTTTGATGGAACCTTTGTGTTGGACACATTGTCTGTCACAGTATTACGTCTGTAACCCCTTTGACTTTGTAGCATTAAATCTCAAAATTAGTCTTGCAACAAAAGAAAATGTTACAACTTGCAAAACATTTATTAAAGTTATTTTGCATGTGTTTGCTCTGCAAAATATTTAATTATTAAATAAAAATGAATATTATTTATAATATTATAAAATAGTATAGAAGTTTAGGTCTTACATGTTGAATTAAATTGTGCATTGTATTTTCTGCCCAACAAATGTCTTATTTTAGCAGATGTTTAGCCTAAATCCTGCACTTTACCTTCCACTTCTCAGGGTTTATTTCCCTGATTAGATTATATAGAAACAAAATTGAAATTCTCTGTTTGCTACAGTTTGCAGTGACTGAGCCCAGAAAGAAGGCATATGCTAATTTCTACAAGCATTATGATGCTGTCAAAGAGTTCAAGGCCATGAGAGAAGCAGGGATCTTTGAGAGTGTGCGTCCTGCTGGAAAGTAATACATATGTAAGTCTTGATATTGAAAAGGAATCGTATGCCTTGTACCACAAGCAATATGCTGGTACAAAATTATCGTAATTGAAACTAGCTGTATCTAATAGTTGTGCATATCCTTCTTCCAGCTTCACCGTCCCGTCATTCATTCCTGGCCTGAAGATGGTTTCCCTTTGATGCTTACTGATTACATATGAACACTGTTCTGCTGTTTGTTCCTCAAAATAAACTATTCTATTAATGAAATGCTGTCTCTGTGCTTTACTTATTGAGAAACAAAATATTTTCGCAGATCAAAGTGCTGCCAAGATTATGTATTTATTATGTAGCATTTGTAAAAATATACTATACATGAGAAATCTTGCAGCTAAGCTGGAGGTCTAAATGTAAATGTTTTATGTGTAATTGTTGCCCCCTGCTGATGAAACTCTGCATTGCACTCTTTGTTTGCGCCGCCTTCGCCTTCCTGTCCAACTCCTCTCAGCACTTCCTGGTTTTCTCAGGTGGATGTTAGAGCGGCTGCCAAACAAGTCTAAAGTTGCCTAGGCACAGGGAAAGGATGTACCTAGCGGCGAGGATACCACAACCTGACTAAACGTTTTTATCGTGTGAACCCAGTCTTACAGAATGGTAAAGCAACGCGGCGTTTTTTACTGCAACCGAGCAGCAGCGGGAGGATCGTCACCCGGGACGCTGCTGTGAAACGGCGCGTTAGCTGCCGCTGCTAGCAGACTAGCAGACGGCGACCTTCTACTGCTAGCATCTACTTGACGTTGACCAGCTCGGTTCAAGTTTGACTCCAGACCTGAATCAGAAGAGTCCTGGGGAACTGAAGGAGGCAACATGGAGAACAAAGAGAAAGTGCAGATGAGGAATAACCCTCGCAGGTAAAGCCAATAATAACGGCGTAAACACATGGCGTATCTATGATTTTTGTCTTTCTAAGCGTTAGCCTGGTGTGCCTAAGTTCAAAGCTGGGTCAGATATCAGTTGCCAAAAACCCACCCACAGACACTTTGTGAGTAAGTTGTATTTCATAACGTAAAATGATCAATTTCAACTCCTTTAGAACTTGGTATAATGTCGAAAAAAGATATTTTTTGTATATTTTAGTTCAAATTATCTGGTGCATTTATAATTGCTCAGTTGTCTTTTATACCAACATCCATTGATTTAATGCGCTATTCCTTTGGTCTGTTTCTTACCAGCCTGGCCATGAGCTGCTGTTGATTTTTTTAATTTCATTTTAGACTATTCGCTGATTAGTAAAAATAGACTGATAAATTTAAACGAGCCAAGAATTACAATTGTGTTCTTTTGTCGCATGAAGAAGAGTTGCAAAATTTGTCATTTTCTCATTTTAAACGGGAATACTGTCACAGTCCTCTGCTTGAACTGGCTTAGGAACCTTGTTATGATCTTGGTCTTAAATCTCAGGGCTTGCTGCTATCAGAAGCCCTTTAATCCAGTTTAATCACCTAACTCTATTTGGATCTTTTCCTAGCTGCCTTAATCCGCACTGGTTTAAGAGAATTCATTTATTTGTTCTGTAATTTGAAACTTGAGGTGAGAAATGTAATTTATGTCAGGCATAAGAGAACATATACCGTAACTGGTTTTGTGGCAGAAAATGGGGCCAGTACGTGCTGTTTATTTATATAGTGGGTTAAAGTTGGTCATCTCTGCTGGTTTTGAGTCCCTGTTGGGACTTTTTTTTGTTACACTTTTTAAATGCTGCTTTTTGTATTAACTATTATGTCACTCTTGCTTCTAACTTCCAGAGTTTTACAAACCATAACATTAAACAATTTCACAAACTTTAAGAGGTTGACAAATTCTGTGCTTAAGAGCCAGTCTTGTTTTAGATAAGTCCTTGGTCCAACAAACTTGAATCAAGAGGTGTAATCATCTCCTCAGCATAGATGCGCATTCTGACCACCCATTTATTTGACTCAGGTGTGTTAAAGCACAGAAACGTCTCAAACATGAGGAACATCAACACTGAAGGAATGGAACATCTCATTCTGACTCTAGATTTACTGGACTCTAGTTAAAAGTAACTTACATTAATCTGTCCATGCATTAATCAGAGTTACATGAGGCTTCTGTCATTATTCCATATTTTAAATGTTTCGAAATAAATTGTTGACTACCATCAGAATAATTATTTTATCACTTCAGATATTATGTACTGCTATAATGCATGATCAGGTAACTTTTTTTTTTCTTTTTTACTGTATAATTTTTAATTGCTTTGGATTGGGACTCAGAGGTTATCTGGAATCTTGCTTGTGCTCCAACTGGATTATATCTGCTAGCAGCATTGGGGCTTTGCCACAGCTTCCTCTTAGACTCAACTGTTTTAGCTCCTACAACTGAACTTTTGTTAGGCGTATTAGTTCAGGTATCCGAATAAGACATATTTACATATTTTGTAAATATGTTGCCATGCAACTTCATTTTGGAAATCCAATTTTTAAAAATGTTGACCTGTTTAAATGTGCACAACTTACAAAAATTTAGTTTGTTTCAGTGCATGTACAGTAGATCTTTGTTTTTCATTGTTTTCAGTGATGTCACAATGAAAAAGAGATGGTATTTGCTGCTGCAGCTTCCTTCACATCTGACAAGTGACAGACTAGCTGTGCTCAGATTATTGCTCTCAAGACTGAAGTATATGAAGCTGCTAACAAGCCAGCTGAAATGTTCCAAAGCTAAGTTTATGAGTTGATGAACAACTTTCATGTACGCAAATAGTTGTAGTCACATTTATTAACCAAACTGAGCCACCCTTAGCTAGTTATTACTCTGTTATTTGTTGTCGGCCTGGTTGATGTTTCCTCTTTTCACCAGCTGACCCTGTTAGGTCTATACTGCTGTTAGCCAAATACTATTTCTGTTAATATAAATGTTGTGCAACCAACTTATTAGCATGATCAGAAGATTAACAACTGAGTCAGTGTGTGAATGTAGCTGTTATCCTGTATTGTTTGGTGCCTGTGTGTACATGTGGGTTGGTTTTGGTTCTGGTGGCATGCCTGGTGCCTTTGACACTGTTACATGGTCACATGAGTTTAATAGTGACTAACTGACAGATACCAATAAAAACACAACTCTGGCTCCCATTTTTGAGCCTCTTAGGAATGCAAATGTCTCTCATTGAGTGGCTCAGATTTGCAGAAAAGTGTCTTTGTAGTTTTAAGCAGAAGAAGTCAGCCTCCTTTGCTTGATCTCCCTTAACCTTTATTTATAAAAGCATTCGGTATTATTAGAAGTTAACAGAACCAAACACAAAACACTTATAGGTTCGAAGTATTCCACCCTATGGTTAGGAATAATGTTAAGCTAATGTTATTGCTTAAAAACTATCTTGATACAAACAGCAGTGCAGTAGACTGACGGGGTTTATGCAGTTTCTTTTTCTTCTTTTTATGTTACTCAGCAGTGTTTAAACCAAGGTGGTGACCTTTGACAAAACTGTGGAATGGAAGTGTTCCTTTCTTTGACCAACACACAATTTTTGTTGATGCATTAATTTGTTTAGAATAGGAACCAGTTTTTAGCTTAGTTTGCGGAGTGTGTTTGGCAGTAGGAACTGAGGAGTTCCTATTCTACTCACTTATCAGGATGATGCTGGTAAAAACCTGCAGCTCTCTGGTTATCATGTCCTCTCTGTCATCAGCTGTTTCCTCATCCAGTCAATTCAAGAGTGGCGTTGGAAGTAACACGTTTGACATGTATTAGCTTGAAGTTTGTGAAGTTATTCAGCAATTATGAGTCTCTTTGACAAGAGTAAAGAACTAGAACTGAGACTGATCAGCTTTTTTAAAAAAAATAAATAAATAATTGTAAAGCTACATAGCAATTGCAGTCTACAATTTGCACAAAATGTTTGACAAGACAATAATTTAAAAAAGACTTGCTTAAAATGTTTGATTTATTATATTCCTGATGTAATAGTCCAGGATTCGAACCAGTACATATGAATGTTTTAAAGTAATATTGATTGTTGCACTAAAAGGCATTATGCCTGATTGACATTATGGGATGTCATTTTTCACAATGTCAATGATTAAGTTTGCCAGGGTTCTAATTTTCTGAATTTTAGACATGTTAAAATGTCCAGGGGAGCCACAGGGTTCAGTGGTAGAGCAGATGCTCCATATTCAGAAGCTACAGTCTTCAATGGATTCTTCCTCAGTTCAGTTCCAGGCCCCTGGCCATCTGCTGCATCTCTTCCCTTTCTCTCTCTGCTCTGGAATAACAGCCACTAGAGAAACAAAACCTTTAAAAATATCACATATCCAGAAGTCCCATACTAGGTGTCAAGCTTCATCTTAAATGCTCAAGTTAGTTTGTGTTTCCATCCATATTTTGTTCTGGATTAATTCATTTGCTCTGTGATTTGTAGTTCATGAAGTGTTATTACGCTGCGATAAAACTACAAGGCCCAGAATGCAGGACACCATGAACCAAATTGGGAGGATTTTATTGCCAGATATTTAGCCTTTCTCAAAAGGCACAAATTAATGTTTATTGAATCCAACAGAAATCCAGCTTAAAAATGGTTGTCAAACCTTTTTTCTGATTGTTTTTTTATTTGAGAGAACATGAACAAGGTGTAGCTGAAGCTACATGGCCCATTTAGTGTTACAGCTTTGTTTTTAGGAGGAAAATGGACATGACTAACGGGTGAGGGGGGATGTTTTAAATTTAGAAAAATAACCATTTAGTGTCCCCTCTCTTTTCAGTGGGAGTTCACTGGGTTCGCTTGAAAAGCAGATTATGATTTTCTTGTGGGCTCCTGTTTCTCTGTTGCATTTGGCTTAGAGTTCATACAGCAGCTTGACCTCAGCCTGGGACGGGTTTCATAAAGTATGAATTATGGTGCAGAGGTTTCGTAGAACAACCAAATACGTACTGAGCAATGATCTCTCTTTAATAAGAGAGTTTTGTAGCTTATGATATTTTCAAAATAGGACTATTTTGTAACAAGTATAAAAAATTGCAATTCTTCAAAAACATACATTAATGTTTTGGTCTCACACTCTTGGTTTAGAGTCTCCAAGAACAGTGAAGAAAACTAGCAGTGGCTGATTAATCCCCAACACAACAGACTGCTGAGGCTGGTCAGATACGTTGAGTTAAGCAGGTGGTCTAATCCACCCACATCAACATCACAGGAGCCCCGACTCAGCATCTTGGCACTGATTTTAATTTGATACTTCCTCCTGCCTCTCTGCTTTATCTGAAAATCGACTCGTCATGGTGTGTCTTGGAAGTGTTCAGATCTATTTTAGTCTCTAAGCTGAGGATATTTTTATCTCGGATAAAGAGTTTTCAGATATCTGCCAGAAGGACAACTGAACCTTTATTTAAATTACTTTGATTGCGCTTATAATGATTTTTTTTTGAGAGTTTGATTATTTTTTGGAGATATGAAACACCAATTAGTTTTATTTTCTGCAGCTCTTCTCTGAAGGTCTTTAGTTTGAAAATGTGTGATTCCTGAGGCAGATTCTTGACCATAGATTCAGAAGCATTTCTGTTTTTGTTGGGTAGCAACTAAAAAAAACAAAAACAAATTTTTAAAATAATTATTTAGAGATATTTGTGGCAACTTGGATATCTGATTCTTTAAAACTATTTTTATCTTATATTTTATGACTAAGAGGAACAATTTACAAATATTTTATTGCCTTGCTGAAAGCATTCTCCAGTTGCTCCCCTGCTTTGATTGTTTGACTCTTAATTTGCCAGCAGCAAACCATTATCTATCTCCCTCTTATCCTTACAGACAGCTGAAGAAGTTGAGTGAGGACAGTCTCACCAAGCAGCCGGAGGAAGTCTTTGATGTCCTAGAGAAGCTGGGTGAAGGGTGAGTCACATAGTAAGATGATAACTGATTGCACAGGCCTGATAAATGATACCGTCTTGATGTCTAAATCTGCCTGCATTTAAAGGGGATCTAAGGTCTGCTGGCAATCTGCTTTGGTTTCCTATTTTCTTTTATACTTTCTCTGTTAGTCACGCCATCGCGCTCGAGGTCTGTCAGTGTTTCTGCCTCATTTATTTCTCTATTTCTCCCTCCTCATTCGCCAGAAAGCTCCTCCCTTCTGTTGTGCCTGTCAGTCTAAACAGCGCCTCTTCATATCCTGTTTCTCAACGCTCTTCCTGTTTTCAGCTGATTGACTCCGTGTATGCATATGTCACAACTGATGCCAGTCGTGTCATCAGGGAGGGGCAGAACTGAATGAATCTCCATGGAATCCAGTTTTTATTTAGTGTTCTGTTTCCTCATCTTTATAAATCAATCATTAATAGCACCTTTGTTGATGTGACTTAGGTTCATCTGTGGTGTATTTATGCTTTTGCTTTTGAAATATTTTCCATCAGTTAAGAAGGTGACAAAAAAGACAATGAAAACACTCGTGTTTGAAGCGACGTGGACAATAATGCAGTTCAACCGGATCTTCGAAAGTGACAGATGGTGACAACTGATAGTTGTTAGTTCCTCCTACCTAAAAACCAAAGCACAGCTAATATTTAGCAGCAGAACACACTAAGAAACACAAAAATGTCTGTCTTTAACTGCTCTAAATGTCATGACAAATTTTTCTGAGCCAAATTCTGAGGTTTTCATATATAAAAAATAGAGGAATTAATCAAATTGTATCATCTGATGTTGTAGGATGATTTGAAAGTGTTGTTTACTGACTGATAATGTGGGTTTACTTGTCCAGCTAGTTATTTAAAGATCTTTACAGATAAGATCAACAAAGAAAATGTCCTGAATAAACTCTGTCTGCAGGTCGTATGGTTGTGTATTTAAGGCCAACCACAAAGAAACAGGAGAGATTGTAGCCATCAAACAAGTTCCTGTAGAGTCTGATCTTCAGGAGATCCTCAAAGAAATCACCATCATGCAGCAATGCAACAGGTATACATATAATGGATTGTGTGTTTCACTGAATTAGTAACAGCATCACCTCTGTGACATAGAGCTACCTAATGAGATGATAGTCCATATGGATAGACAAAAGTCTGACAGCCACATTTCTGTGTTCAGTCCCCATGTGGTGCGATACTACGGCAGCTACTTCAAAAACCGTGACCTGTGGATCGTCATGGAATATTGTGGTGGTGGATCAGTGTCTGACATCATCCGAATACGTAACAAGACGGTAATGTAACACTCAAGCGTTCACCCCTACACACACAAACACACACACCTGCAGATGCCTGGGTTTTGTTTGTGCAACAAAAAGTGGGCACTAGTCTGCATCAAGTGTCGGAGAGCAAAGAATGAATGTTTCATTCTATTAAGATTTTAATGACTTAATTTAGAAAGATTTTTTTATCTCCTCAGAAGTCCATTTTAATATTTAAAGGGACAGTATTGTTTATTTTCCAGGTACATAATCAGTTGTTATGAAAATGTTGTATATTCTGCATAATTTGAGGTAGTTAAAGCAAAATTTATGTCACTTAAGGAGTTTTGGGTGTAACATATTTACAGATAAAATGATTTTAATCGTAAATGAAAAATAATTTTGATATATTTATTATAGAGTTTTGGCTTAGATATTGCCCTGTCTGTTTTTCTTTTCAGCAATTTGAGTCTGTATATTCCAGTTAACAATTAATCAATTACCAAATTAGTTGACAATAATTGATTCATCACAATTAATCTAATTGTTTCAGGCCTACTTGTAATCACTCTTTGTGTTTGTTTATGCTTTACAGTTAACAGAAGATGAGAATGCCACTGTTCTCCATTCAACTTTGAAGGGTCTGGAGTATCTTCATTTCATGAGGAAAATCCACAGAGACATCAAAGCAGGCAACATCCTGCTGAACACAGAAGGTCAAGCCAAACTGGCTGACTTTGGAGTTGCTGGACAGCTAACAGTAAGCAGAGACCCAAAGTCATAATCAAATTAGTCATATATTTAACATTAGTTGAAAAAATATATAAAAAAAATATATTATATAATAGCTTAAAACTATTTAGATTATGCAGAGTTGGTAATTAGACACAATGTATTTGGACATCATAGGTGATTATAATTATTGCTCTGATGTCACTGAACTTATTTAAACAGTGTATTTTAATTTTACCGTAAATCTTTTCTATCTTGTTTTTGTCCTCTGTAGGACACCATGGCAAAGCGAAACACAGTCATTGGCACGCCGTTCTGGATGGCTCCAGAGGTCATACAGGAGATTGGCTACAACTGTGTGGCTGACATCTGGTCATTGGGAATTACAGCCATAGAGATGGCTGAGGGCAAACCGCCCTATGCTGACATTCACCCAATGAGGGTGAGGGTCTGTTGGTTTTCTAAATGTGAAGGAAGAAAAAGTTTAAACCTACAGTAATAATTGGAACACAGGCATTTTTTAAATATTTGTTTTGCATTTGAACTTAGTATGAGGCTTTGAATAGATTTCTTAATACTTAATAGTCTTTCTTCTTTCAGGCCATCTTCATGATTCCCACCAACCCTCCCCCAACATTTCGAAATCCAGATCAGTGGTCACCAGATTTTCTAGACTTTATCAAAAAGTGTTTGATAAAAAACCCTGAAAACCGGGCAACAGCAACACAGCTGTTACAGGTAAAGTGATCTACTAATGCAACATTCTAGGACCAGGTGACGTTATCTAAAGTTGTTGCATTGCTCATTAGCAGTAAAAATGCGTATTTTTCCTAATTCTGATAGTTTTTTTTTGTTAAGTTGTCTTGAAGTGGCTTAGTTAAATATGTTCAACCACTTTACATGGAGTTGTCCATATAATTTTATATTTAACTTTTTGGAAATATTTTGTTGCGTGTAATCATGAATGTTTTTGTTAAACATCTTTAAGATTAAAAAACAATGTCTTTTGGCTTTCTACAATGACAATAAGCTCTTTTTATTCTTCAGGAAAACAAACATTGGATGAATTTCAGACTTAATGTTTGTTTTCATCTTTGTTCCCCACAGCATCCATTTATCAAATCAGCCAAGCCCAATTCCGTCTTAAGGGCCTTGATACAAGATGCCATGGAGATCAAACTAAAGAGACAAGAGGAGGCGGAACAGGCGGAACAAGATGCTGAAGATGATAACAATTCGGTAGTAGCTTTGGAGGAACTTGACTCCTACTGTTTTTGCTTGTTCGTTCTTTTCAATGCAGTAAAATGAACATAGTTCCTGTTTATTTTAGGATGAGGATGAGGTTGACCAGGGGACGATGGTTCGGGCCGGAACAGGTGATTCAGGGACCATCCGAGCAGCTGGTTCTTTAGCAGGTTCGCTTAGCGGTACGATGATTGAACACGAGGACACAGGAACCATGCAGTCACAGCTTGGCACCATGGTCATCAACTCTGATGATGAGGAAGAGGCCGGTACCATGAAAAGTAAGTTTCTCTAAGCAAGTTGTACTAACATACATAAAATTGTTTTATTTTGTTTCGTGGTTGATTTAAAAAAAAAAAAAAGTTAGCAGCTTTTGGAAATAATTTAAATTATACCTTAATTTCATCAGTTAATCTAATCAAGAAACAAGGCAAAGAATAAAAATATTAAAACATTTTCCTTACATCAGCACATATTCACTTTCATAGATATTCTCTATGGCTCTCATACATAATTTGAGTCCCTTTGCAGTGGAACTAAGGTAATTTATCCACCAGGGGGCGTAAAGTACCCGTCAAGATAGTCCCAGTTGCTACTCTTCTTACAGGTAATTGGTCTATTATAGACATTTGCCACAAGACAATCTAATCACTTCTAAAAATGTTTCTGTTATGTTTTATTCACAAGGAAATGGTTTCCAGAATGATGATGATCCTGAAGGTTACTGTACTCTATACTAGAGTTTAGTGCTTTATAATTGTTGGTTTTTTTAAGCGCTTTTTTATTTTACTAACTACAAACACATGTTTTCTCAGGAACCTGAACCTTCATTTTTTGTTAACATCTTGCAGTTGGAAAATCATCCTGCAAGCTGTGAATTATTACTATTCCAGTCAGACTTGAACAAAGTTATTTAAACACAAGAATATGCTATTCCAGCCATTAAATTATCAATTTTCTTTTTATCCTAACATGTTCCGCCTGGATTACCGTATATTTGTGCAGCATCAATTTAGAGTCTGCGGTGTGGGAGTGAGAAGCATTAGATCTCTTGGGTACTTTTGGCAAGGAGGCTTTATAAGAGTTGCATTCTGTTTGTGTGTGCTGGGAGTCTGTGGGTGGACTTTTCATTTGTTTTTATAGGCATAAAATTAACCCCAATGAAAGCATTGCACATGTGAATGTGTGCAGTTTGACTAAGCATGACTGGAGCAATGCATGCTGTTGTCTTAAAAACTCAGGTGTAAAGAAAAAAAAATACAAGTTATTGTAGAACTTAATGCTGTAATACAACAACCTCCTACACTATGTCCAATGATACTTTTTTATAATTCAGAGAAGCTTTGTAACACTTACTATTATAAACAGAAATGCGTTTCTTTTATGTGAGCTGCAGAACGGCCAGAAATGTTCAGAGGTGTGATGAGTCAATAACAGACAAACCTACCTCTCTAAAAATATTAATAAAGTCAGCTTTGACATCAGGACACATAATATAGTCATGGTTAATGTGATTTTTTTTTTTAAACATTTTTTTACAAGAATCTCTATCAGAGTTCCTATGCAGTCTTAAAGGTATTACATTGGCTGCAGCCTTACACTTAGTGAAACAGACACTACCTGTGAATAACTGATGTGTGTGAAGTGGTTGTGAAAACATTGGTTTATAATTCATCAGTATTGCTGCTGCACCATGAAGACAGAATGGAAAGTGTGGTGGTAGCATCATTATCTGGGGCTTCTTCTCAGCTGATGTCCCTGAAAGGCTTGCAAAGATGATCACAGAAAAATATTACCAAATTCTGGAGGATAATCAGTCTGATGTACATTTCATGCTTTGTCCCCAAGTAACCTGTTAGACAGAGCTTAAGCTGTTTTGTGAAGGAATGGAGAAAAAAAATGCAGTGTTCACATGTGCAAAGTTGTTTGAGACATATCTACACTAAGTGCTTTAGCACAAACCAGAAAATGGTGAATATACTTGCTGTCATTTAGTTATTTTTATATTCTTAATTAATGGATATTACTTTGTCAAAGTCTGTTTTATTTTGCTTTTTTTCCCCAAAAAAACAAGTTATTACATCAATATAATTTATTATCCAAGTGGTGGAGAGTTTTTAGAGGCACATAATACACACTACTGATGCAAGACATTTTAGAAACAATCATTTATGAGACCAAAATGTCAATCCATTGAACACACGCCCATGTTTAAGGATTACCTCATCGAAGTTTCATGAACAATGACAAATCTTGAACTCACGCAAGCTCTACACACACAAGCACACGAACACTAGCTTCTCCAATCTGATTTCTTACCATTGCGTTAGTATGGATCCCTTCTACTTGCACTTTAAACTGCATTAACACAGGAACATTTAGGAAATCATAATTACATCACAAGGCTACATGCTGCTGTTGTGTCTTTTACTGTGTACATCTCTCTTTTTTTGCATCTGCAATCAAGGATATTTCTTTAATTTTTGGTGTTAATGTTGTGTGTGCGTTTGTCTCTGCCTGTTCACCAAACTAATGACTCTGATTTGATGGTGCTGGGCCCGGAGGATTTAGAGGATTAGATCAGAGATCGATTTTCCTCTAATAGTACTAAAAAATAAAAAGCCTTTTTATTTACACTGATTAGCTACTAACCCTCAGACTGATTCATAAAAAGTGTTGTACCTCGTCATCCTCTAGGCTTACTGCATACCAGATTACTTAAAAATTAATTCCTAAAATCTGACATTCTTTTTTTCAAACTCAATAATTTTACGTTTTCATTAAGAAGAATAGCCAAGCAAACCCCAGAGGTGCTATTTTAGGTGCTATATGCTTTATAGTTTCAATTTAAATCTGTTTAAATACAGAATAATTTAGTTCAATAAATTTTTGTTCAGTTTAGAGAAACTACAATTTAATCTAGTTATATAAATATACTGTATTAAATTTGACTCTAATCTGTCACAAGTAATTGGATCAGATTCCTGATTGTTTTCATTTGCATTGGTCTCTTGTAGAGAACTAAATGGAGACTGATGATCCGCTGTGGCAGCCCTTTAGTGGAAAAGCTGAAAGAGATCAATCTGTTGAAGACATGTAAATTCACTATCTTTCTTGTTTTATGTCAAGTTAAATGGCAATTGTTTAGCGCAGGGCTAAATTGTGTTATAAAGCAGAAAAGGGATCTGTGATTTGTATTTTCATTTCAAATCTAAATTACAAGCCAGTGTGATCAACAAAAGTAATTTTGTCTCAGTCAGCTTTCCAAGTATAGTCTTAATTTTAAGTGGAAAAAATAAAATGTATTTTCAAGTTCAGTTGTAGCTGTACTACTTTCGTGGCATTAGCATTGCTAAATCTTTTTTTCATAATGAAGATGGGCTCAAGCAAGCAGTCATTCCTGTATTTATATTCTTGTGTTATACAAAGAATGTTGTAATACAGAGAATTTTTTCACCCAATTAGAGACCGAAAAGTTTAAAGCAAGGCTTTGTAGAACTTTGGGATTAAAGGAATCAATTTCTTCCTTACAACAGAGCTCCCCTAAAATGTCTCTTTGCTTCCAAATTTTTATTCTGGTCTCAGACTTTTGTGGTTTTTATTGGGAAAAGTATATTTCTTACAGATGCACCAATATGAAAATTTGGGTTAATATCAATATCCAACATTGTTATGGCCAAACACAAATATTTACCAGTATTACTCATATGCTATATGTCTATATTCTCCCACCCTCTAAACACCATTGTGAAAAAATAAATAAATAAATAAAACCACAGTCATGCACTGCATCACTATCACATGCCCGAATTAATACCACACGACCAATCCCCTCCCCCTCAGGACGCGTACATAAACAACAAGATGGACATAAACATCGGTTAACAATTTTACTTACTGTTCCAATATCAGTATGTTGATAAGTGACGAACATTGACCAATACTGGTGTTATTGCTGATGTGTTGTACATCCAAAATATTTCATCTTCATATTGAAATTTGGGTAGATGTTATTTTTAGAATTATTCTTGGTTCATTCTGGCCTCATACAACAAATGCTTCATAGCCTTTGCCCAATGTAACATGTGCATTACATCAACATTTTGGAGACAGTTAAATTTTCCAGGGCACTAAAAAAATTTTCATAGAGCAATTTTTTAAAGAAATGTATGGTAAGTTATTGTCATATATGTAACATTACTATGGTTTTCTTACTGTAAAATTCTTAAATGTGTATAAAAAGGTTGGAATGGACGATAGCAAAGTTTATTACGGCTTAACTTGTTTAAACTGCAGAACTTACATTTTTGAAATGTTCATTAAATGCTTTGCAGTAATTACAGTAGTTGATGATGAACTTATTTTATAACGGCAAGAAAGATGGAGGAGTTAAGGGAGGGGGGCAGAGGGGTGATCCACGTTGACATACTGTAACTATTGCGTCAGAAAAAGGCTCAACAGATGAGCAGAAAGAGGGAAAAGCTCTTTTGCTGTTTAGGCACGGCATTGTGCCAGTCTTTGAAAAACGTTTTGTTGTACATGATTGCTGTAAGCCACTTTGATTTTACAACATTTTCTCAACAGAGTCCTTAAGTCGTTTTGATGTTTTTGCTGGAGGAATTTTCTCCTTATGTCGCCACTGTTCCAAGTTTTCCTCACAGTAACAGTAATAAGAGCAAAACGTCTCTGTAAAACTTTAAAAAGAAAGGATGCATTTAATACTGCTCACTAATTTGCTTCCCTCCACATTTGGTTGGCACGGAGATGCAACAAAGCACAGCAGGTCACACTTTATAGGGCTATGAAGCTGCGGCTGAAAATATTTTGGACAGTCAGATAATTGCTGAAGTTACCAAACAGCAGCAGATGGTGAACTAAAGTTAAAAAGATATTAGATCATGATTTCTTATAGGGCTGACCTTCAGTTATCTGATTATTTTAGGTGGGCGGGTGGCATCTTCATATTGGGAAACTATGGAAAGCTTCCTTAACTTAGGACTTTTTAAACTCAGTGTGAATAAGTGAGAGAAGCTCCTGTCAGACAGAACAAGACCTCAGATGTTTTTGTTTTATATATATATGTATATATATTCTCATGAAAAACAGGCTTTGGGTATATTTGGCAATAATATTGACTCTGGTCTGCTATTTATTGAGCTGCTGTTATTAGTTCCTCACAGAACTGAGGATTTACAATTTCATAAAGCAGAAAAAGTTTAAAGAAATTTTTAATTATGTCAATTTAAATTCACTGTTGGTACTCTTCTAGAATATTAAGAGTTCCTCACCAATGGAGGATTATTTACAGATGCATAAAATGTTGCAATACATGTTTCAGCAAGTTGCAAAAAGTACACATAACCCCTTAAAAGTTAATCTCCTTTTTTTGTTTTTTTCATGTGGTATCTAGGGTCTAAGAAGATGCATTTGTTTTTGTTCCAAACTAAAGTTTTAATTTTGTCTTGAATGTTTCATAAATGTTTGTAGTGTGGTTTTGCACATCTGAGTTTAGATTAAAATCATTTTACAACCTGAGACCAAATCACTCACACATCAATAGACTAACATTAATTATATACTGTATATGGTCATTTTATTTCAGCTGTGCATGGTGACTCTTTGATAGCTCTATCACTTTGAAAATAATTGTTCAGGTTCAAATGGTGATCATCACATCTATATTTTAAGGATTGCTTTTAGCGTAATGCAAGAATCTTTGCAACATTGTTTTCTGATCACACATATTCTGCGACACATCTTAAAAGCACCAGGTTCCTTAGTAGTATTTGTACTGTGAATATTTATTTAATACATTTAAATTAGACTTGACTGCCACTGTGTGATAAAGGACTGGCATTTCCCATGATGATAAAGTCCAACCTGGAGTAAACAAGAGATTCTTCAGAATTTATTTTAGATTCAGTCAGCAGAAAGCCCTGATATATTATTATTAAAGTCTTGTAATTAAAAGCTGAGCATCATTGTGGGCCATGAGCTAATTGAGTGTTGAATCATTAAAATAACTGAAGAAAGAGTATGGCTTTCAAAGTATTAATTTTCCATTTCTTTAATTGCATTATTGATCACAAATCTGGTTAAATGCACATCGACCTATGTGCAATTGTGAATTTTATGTTTTCCTGTTCTTTCCAGTGGGATAATGCTATGTTGAAAGGTTCATCATAAAATATGCTTTTGTGAAATTAAATATTTCATTAAGTGAAAAGGATTTCCGATGAAAACTCTAAATTAGTAGCAGAAACATGAACGGTTTTCACAATATTCACACTGTGGTTTCTTTCTGATGTTTGCAGGCCGTGGGAGTTTTCCCTCGATAACACCACAGCTTATTAAAGCCATGAGTCCAACACTGAACTACACTCACTGATTTATTCCACTGGTGCACTCACACGAGTAAAATTTGTGACACACAGTTAGTGCAGCTGTTTCAACTCCCATACAACCAAAGAAACTAATATATATGCATCTGTGTTGCTAATTTTTTTATACAGCGCACGATTACATAGGATTCCTCCCATTTTTGACCCATTTACACACTTTTTTACAAGTTCAACTCAAATTGTATTGACATTTACACTTACTCAGACTTATTTTTCTCCCTACATTAGTGTAATTTTTTGCCTCCATCTTTAATTAATTTCTTTGAAAAAAAATGTGTTGCTTTAAAATGCACACATCACCACAACATGCACAACATATAGGCATTAACATTGGTACCAGTCGATGTTGGCCACTAATTAACATATCAGTACTGATATCAGACAATGTTCTGTCTTCTTTTTTGTGTCTTTTTGTTCACAACTGTTCAGTTGCTATGTTGCAAAAAGGATGTTATTAATAATGATAAAATGCTATAACTGGCCGGCTTTTCTTTCCTGCAGTTCAATAATGGACATACTATGCACACTTTGTTGTATTATTTATTAGTTTTATCTGGTTTACACTCTCAGAATGTTTCTTTTTTTTATTGAAGCAGTGATAAAATCTGTTTTGTTGTTTGTTCAACATAATTGTTGTTTTTAAGACTTAAAGGTTAGGTTTTTCCCCACATTATCACATTTGTCGTGTTGCTTTATGGTTCAGTTTATCGCTGCTTTAATAATTTAGCATTTAATTGATCCCTGTGAAGGTAAATTGTTGTAAGTAGGAACAGTAATGCTGGCTTGGTGAGCAGTATCCTGCAGTAGTTCCCTTAATCAAGGGATTAGGGGAATTGCATACAAGAGTTATGCATGCAGTTAAAAGTATCAAAACTCTGAGCATTGTGCTAGCCTCATTTGTATGCTGATTCTAGCTCTAGGATGTAACTGTATAGTGTTTTATTTTATGTTGATTACTATTTTTTCTATATCCATGAATAAGCGTGTTTTTCAACATGATTGGGGGGGGGAAACTTTGTGAAAAGTATTAATTTAATCAAGTTTAATAATACTAGCTGATGTGGAATAATCATTCTACATTAAAAACAATACAATGTAGGAAATTACTTAAATGGATGCTATGTACTGTGATTAAAAAAATATATATATAAACCTATAGTCAAATAAGTTGTTTTATAACAGAAATTCTGCTGTAATTATTAAGATTTAAAGATGATTATTGGAACAGAATGAGAATAAAAAACTTCTCATTCTGTTTATGAGACAATACAGGAAAGTATTGTCTTGTTTTGCTGCATCCAGATATCCCAAATTTACCTACTGTTAAATCCACTCTCACTTTAACTTCACAACAATGTGATTTTCTTTTTTTTTTTTGCTTTGTTACGCAACAATAACCACATCATATGATTGAATTAGCATCTGGTGCTTTAAGTTTGAATCAAATCCAACCAATTCTGTTGCCTATTGTAACTTTTTTCCCCCCAGATTTTCATTATGCTAATGATGTAAAGCAGAAAGCATGTGATATGTTGAGCTTTGCTACACAGTCAAATAAATGTTGACTTGGTTATGTGCCATACAGGGAGAGACGAGACGATGCAGCCAGCCAAACCGTCCTTTCTGGAGTACTTTGAGCAGAAAGAGAAGGAGGTAAACAATCACAATGATGGAGGACGCCGTGGAGAAAACAATGCAGACAACCGCAAACTCCCTGGTGAAGGAGATCTTGAAATGGTAAGTATGAAACTGACTCTTCAAACTGCTGAGAGAGAGAAGGGGGAAAAACATGGTGTTTATTGTAACTTTACCAAGCACTCGGTGTCCTGTGAGGCAGAAGTGTTCTCAAGCTGATGGGTATCTGGTTGTGCTTTTATGACGCTGTAACTCACTCTGGGAGGAATTCAAAAAGTGCAATCTTCTCTATTTTTGGAAGTTTTCTGCTTCCACAATTTGCTTTGTGCCTGCTCTGAATTCACAAAGCATATTGCACCAAATGCACGTAGGAGCAAAGATACCCATCAAAATGAAGGGAATTATTTTTGCATCTCAAGAAATTTGCTCAAGTTGTAATTGTCAAAAATACCAATAAATGTGCTCAGGCATTCCTTTACAATACCTCATTTAAATGTGGGCAAGCTTTATGTGCAGAGAAACATTTTTGCTTGGTGAAGCTCTTCTATAAGCAGATCTACATTTCTGCCCAGTTTCAGAAATAAACACATGCTATCTCACATTTATCACTCACCAATATGTTTGCAAATATGCCCAACAGTAATGGGAAACTTCTAAGTTACATCTGTGGTTCAGAATAGTGTGAAACTGAACCTGAGGTCCAACACCCGCTGTATGTGCCGCATATCCTGTCAGTCAGTATTTCTTTTGCTTTTGATTCTAGAACATCTGCTTCAGTGCTCGTTAACTCGTTCTGCCTTTGGATGGCCTCTCACTGGGTCCAATTAACGAAAGCAATATGTTGGAGTTGATCTGATTAAGACTGGAAATAAATTTACTGCAATACAAACAGTAGTTTAATAGAATGAAAATCTTTGTCTTGTCTTAGAGAAATGTTCACATTTTAATTACAGTATCACATGCGGTTGGAGTTTTCTCTGGCACCAGACAAAACAAGAAGCTTTAGGCTTATTTAAAAAATAGAAAAATGTTGGAAATGAGCTTTTAGTTTGATTGTAAAGCTCCATGCTTAGAGATTCAGTACAACATTAGATGGCAGGATGTAAAGCTACCGTGACTCATTACCCTTTTCTGCAAAATGTAAATATTATAAGTTGAATAATCTATTCGCTACACATGTAAGGAATATAATGTGAATATTGTTTATTTTATTGTATTTTGTATTTTATAAACAACTTACTGTCCCAGGCAAAAAAAATATGTAGTTGGCAAAAAAAGTTAGGAAAAAATCAGAGGACCTAAAATGTTTTTATATAGTTTTACAAACATTGCTGACAGCTTCTTAATTTTTCTCAGATGTGTGGCCCATGCTAGTTCACAATCTCCACTTCCTATGTATCACAGCCAGGCTTAATGTCAACATTTGGCAAAATTACGCTTTGCGGATACTAGTTGATTCGCTCCAAATCAGTATGGAAATACATCTAATTCATATTTTTTATTTTCTTTTTTTTTCTTTTATTTTGGAACATTTTAAAAGTTAATTCAAAATTCCTGGACATTTGGATGGAAACATAAGTAATGTATTTCAGCGTTATGAATACCTCTTCAGAAGTTACATTACTGTGAAAATACAGGTGGTGTTTGTCTTGCTCAGAGACATTTACACAGAGCAAGCAGCTGCTACTCGAATTAAATATTAAATACTTGACCTTTAAATATAGGATGGTTTCTCTAACAGGACTGCCATTTCACCTTTACATGTTCATCAAATGCTGTTTCTCACTCTTCCTCTGCGCAGCTTTAATGAAACTATAAGTAAATATTTGTGTTTGAATCAGTTTCGCTTAAATTTCTTTGTAAACAAAAACAGGGTTACAGCAGCACAATGTTAATAAAAGTGGAATTAAACATAGAAAACATACAGGGATATTGTTTTTACAATATATAATTGTAGTTGTTTAATGATTACAAAGAATTATAGTTTTTTTTCACTGTTCAAGGCCATATAAGTCTGTGTCTAAAAACAGAACAGCTATATTTGTGCGCTGGTATAAACATGCATGTGTGGCTTCATAATTTTTTGATGAGCTGCCGGTTTGTGTGTTACATGTACCTCTGGAGGTTTAGGTCTCTGCTGCTTGAAGGTTTTCTGTTTTTGTTTCCGTTGCTGTCAGTGATGGGTAACTTGACCCAGATTTTATTTTGTTTTTCCCCATAGATTCTCTTAAATAGATGCACTGTATCACCTACTGTCAGATTTACTGTTGTTTGCACATAACACACTCTTAGTGACAGGATATTCTTACTCTCTGACAGATGGTAACAGAAACCCTGTAAATTCAAGACACTAACAGGTACCATAGCATTGCACAAAAATCTGTGAGGGACGACGGAGTCCCTGCTCGAAATTCCGTGAAAGAGGTGTTCGGAGCCTCGTGCTGGAAGCCCGTTGAAAGGCTGTTTACATCGTTTTAAACTGCGTGATTGCGAGCGTGAGTGGGAATAAAAATACCAATAGGTATTTCGTTCCATATAACATAGTAGGAGTGTAACCAGTAAACCTTTTATGGATGCAAAAGCAAGTGGGGGCACTTGATGACTTTGTGTTTCTGTGTTTGTTATGATGTAAAGCACTTTGAAATGGGGGTTATGACATTTTCTTATATAATCAAAGTTTTATTTCATCCTCATTTTAAATTTGAAAAGCGAATAATTGCAGTTAAGTCGTCTTATCACCTCATAATCACTGACCAGCTGCTTCTCTCTATTCCAACCAGCTGTTTGAGGTGGAAAAGTGATCGTTCCTTTTCCATGATGTAGAGCAAACTCCATGTCCACGGTCACTCCACCTCTACAACGGTTTTAAATCTTGGTTAAAAACTCATTTCTTCTCTTTAGGAGAACTTTGGCTTGATATTATGTGACTTTTGTTTACTGTGGATTTTAACTTATTGCTTTTCCAATTTTTGTATCATGTCCTATACCTGTCATTAAAATTCTTAATCTTGTAAGTATTCTCAACACGTTGGTGTTGATAATGTCTTTTTTTAATGTATTGAACAGAACATGTAAGGAACAGGTTTTTAAGTACAAAAACAAATTAGAGACCACAATAATCTTTACTACAGTGTTTTGTGATATTTTTTGTTAAAAGTAGTTATTTTAGTCAACATCTTATGAAAATGGATGAAAATTATTAAATGCGATCACTTTTACAGCACCACAACTGTCGGTGTGTTAGAAGATCAAAAAGGCTTTACTAGTTAACATAAATCCTACTGGGTGAGACGTATTGTTCCATTAGACTTGCAAATGAAGGGATTAAAAAAACATCCCATAATACATTAACACAGTTTGACGGCTTCCAGTTGGCCTCGTTTTATTTCAGATTTGTCAACTTGTTTTTGTTGTTTGCAGGCTTTTTTTTTCATGTAGTTACCTTACTGGTTGAAAACAGCATCATTTATTTACAGGCATATTTTTAAACATTTTAAAACTGAGTTTAGAGGTTTCTGGTTGAAAGGACTTGCTTTATGTTAATTTGACTAATCACAATATTTTTTGTAATAAAATGTGTAATAATAGTAAATAGGACTTTCAGTTTACATAATATCTACAGGTAAGTCTTTCTTTATTTAGGGTTCTGTTTAGGTTTTTGATTTAGCAGCTTTAGTGATGAGACAATGCAGCACAGAATATTTGTTTTGAACATTATAACCTAAATATTTCATTAGAAGCAGATGTAGAAGAACCAGTGTCTCACTCCGTTCTGTCCTCTTTACGTCTATTTTTATTCTTCAACTTTCATGCCCCTCATTCCTCCTCTCCTCTCGCTGCTTTTTATTATTGCTCTAAAGTCCGATCAACCCTTAAAACTAAGGCTCAGTGAAACCAGAGCTGTTTGTAATTATTCTGACAGAAAAGTAAATATGAGGATCAAAGTTAAGACTTGTCAAGATTATTTATTTAAGCAATCGAGATTGCTTGTACATGAAGATTTTTCATTTTGGATATTATGCAAAATGAATATCCAATTTGCATAATATTGCAATTACCCAATCGATTGGGTAATTGATGAATCATTTAAGAGCAAATAAAATATATATTTTTAAATGTTTGTAATGCTGTGTTGGGAAATAGACTCAGACTATGTGCTAAAAATTCATCGATCAGTTAAACCATCCATGAAGTGTCTCTTTGAAGGGCATGTGTGCTGGGAAGAGCACAGCAATCATCTACACCTTAATAGGAATGATTTTAGTTTTAAGAAAAGTGAAAGTTTCTCAGGCAATCATAAGCAAAATATTTGAGAATATGAGTTTAAAGTGCCTGAAACAGTAGCATTAACTAATACATATAAATCAATCATTGTTACATTTACACTTATTCTTACTTTGAAACAGTTCTGTTCTATTTAAACTAATTAAAAATTATTAAAGCTGTCTCTAGGAATATTTTATGAACACATCTATAATAGCATAGCATGCACTGATTCAGTTAAGACTTAAGCGTTTCTACTTTTTGATGATCAGTTCAAAGTAATTTGTCAGACGAGGTTTTGTGTCTGCCTGACTTTAATCCAATATTTTAAATCTTAATTACAATGCATGATGCATGGCCAAGTCACTGCGCTCCAATTCAGATTAGTAAAGCACATTTATGTTATAACCGTTAACAATCCATGGCAGCTTGACACTATGCTGTTCTATTACTTTAAACTTTAAACTCTCACTTCAAACTGGATTAAAAACATGACATACCCAAACTGTGTATAAATCAAAAGATAAAGAACCTTGAATGTTTTCAAGGTGAAAACACAAATGAATCGCTCGCTAGGTGACAATTCATTGAGTATACCAACACTCTGCTTCATTTTATCTGTATATAATTGCAGGGTTGCTCTAATAATCCTTCTGGGTTGCTCTTGGAAAATCTCATGCAGATACCGACCCTTCAGTGACAGCTAAATCTCAAACCCTAGTGTCGCGCAGTTGCAGGACCTTCCAGTGTTTCTTCGTTGGACTCTGTGTAGTGGACTAGGACATCAGTGTAATTTTAGCTCTATTGATCGTAGGTAATAAATAGCTTGAGAGCGATGTGCTGCTGGTAAAAGCTAAGAGGGGAAACCTCCTGGGGAAAGCTAAAGAAGGCACCGTTCCCAGTCACAGACCTGCAACAGCAAGAGATGCCGAATTCATGGCAATAAATGCCATTTCTCAAACGGGTACACTCAGACACCGTGGAGTTAAGGGACTTAATGTTCCAACTAAATGTGAGTTGAGGAACGCTCAATCATATTAAGATTTTTTTTATTCATTGCTCTTTTGCCTTTAGAAAGAAAGAAGGGAGATATTCCGTAAATCAAACTGTTTTTTTTTTTTATATATATATAAGTGACCAGTCTAGAACAGTTCAATCCAGGTTGACCTTTGTAAGTACTGCAGTGTTGATGAACCTCATCTATGGTGTCTTTAATGCAAAATTTATCAGTGAAATAACAGATCACAAACTGTGTTTTTATTAACTCTCTGCTTAGTGTAGAGAAATCCAACCTGGGTTTGGCCAATATGAGTATTTTAGATTATAAAGCATGTTATAAAATTCCATGTTCAATGGCAATTTGACCACAGATCACCCTGGATATATGATGCAGAGTTCCTCTACATATATTGTAAATATTGTAACAAGATTATCAGTAACAGTGAACACCTTATATTGTAGAGACTAATCTTAGAAAAAACAGATTATTTTACCAAGAAGTCTTCACACTAGATGGTGCTTCTAAACTATGAATTAGATAGAAGCATATTAGATTTTGTTTACAAGTGTTCTCTTTTTAAGTAAAACAAAAACATTTATTATGACCATTTACAACATACCACCAGAAAATTTATTTGTGTTGGGAAGCATTTGTTTTGGACAGTTGCTGCCCGCGGACGATGACATAATCATTGAGTTGACGAAGTTTGGTCTTTCTGTGTGCAGGTCGGTACATGGTCAGTGGAGGAGCTGCGGGTGAGGCTCGCCTCCCTGGATCCTCAGATGGAGCAGGAGATAGAGGAGATCCGCCAGCGGTACCAGGCCAAGCGGCAGCCCATCCTCGACGCCATCGCGGCCAAAAAGCGACTTCACCAGAACTTCTGAGAAGGATCTGCAGAGCTCGTCACAGGACGAACACAACAGGATGGTTTCTTTTTTTCTTAACTGCTGTTTTAACAGATGTCTCCTCCTGATGGCTGGACATGCTTTAATTCAGCTGGATGTGACATCTGGGAGGCTGTGGATCAGGTGGATCTGGAACTTGAACTCAAACAAACCTCCAGCAACAAAATGTTGGTTTGATTTGAGAGAATCTGCACTCTTACAGCTCATTTAGTTAAAAAAAAAGACAGTTGAAGAAAGTGAGTTTTATTTCAACACCTGATCTGGAGGTTTTATTCATCTTATATTAAGCTTGCACGCTTTTGTCTAAAGTGACACTGACTTTTCTCAGACCATCCCTTTAAGTTTTTTTTTGTTGTTGTCAGTGGGTACTTGTAATGAGGGTTTGCTCTCAGCGCTGGAAAAACATTGTTGCTGCTAAATGTTTTAGTGTTTCTACCCTCAGAGTGTGAAAACCAAGAAACAGATCAAATAACTTCATTTCAGCAAGAAAAAAAAACTAGGGAGCAGAACAGAGTTTTAAATTTTCACCCAGCATACGACTGGCCTCCCTTTGGATGCAGCTTGACCAATTTACATCTTAAAGATTAATTTGGATTCAAACCAGTTTGAGGCCTTCCCAACCAGCTGTAGCTAAATTAATGCTGAGAATTAAAACTTACAGGCTAAGCTTATTTTTTATTCCTCAACGTAGTTTACTTGGTCACATAGTTAATGAAACCTCAGTTTCTTTAATTCGGTTCGTTTGTAATTTTTACCCTCAACTTTGAATGTAAAACTGGGTTTTTGTATAATACATAGGAAAACCTGAAACCCTTTCATTGTGTGCCTCATTACATGACTGTTTTTTCCACTAATCTGTTGCTTTAAAGAGACAAAATGCAAAAACATTCGACAGGAGGCAGTGAGATTTTAAGGAATTTATTTTGCTGTTTTTCACAATATGATTCATGCCTGAATAATGTTGGCTATGTTGCCTTCTCCTAAAAGTTTTTTGGGGTTTTTTTTTACTGTGCAGATTTATTAGTTTTAACTTATAGGATTATGGCACAAATATCTTTAGCTTTATGTTTTGCCCAGAATTAAAGCTGCACAATTTTACGAAAACATGCGACTGCTACGACGATGTCTGTTAGTATTAGCCCACTTTTTCCTTCTTTTCTATCACAGCAGCGTTGGCATCCCTCTGTGATTTCCTCACTTTAAATTTATGTTCTGGGTTTTCAACTTTGTATCTGAACCGTTTGTGTTTGTCTGCTGTTGCCTTAGTAGACATTCCTTTAAAGAGTGATCTTAGGATCAATTAAGACAAGACAAACACTCATAAAAGTTATATGACTATTTAAAAGCACAGAGATGGGGAATTTTCCAATGTTTACACTGCCTTTGAGCAATTTTAACTCAACAATTCTAGTTTAAATTAAATCATCGTACAGTAATGTCCTTCAAAGATTTACTTACACCTATTCCATTGTGGTGGTTGAAATTATTTTCACATTATTTTGCATCACATTGAAATGTTAAATAGGCAGAAATTAAAACAGTTTCATTTGTTTTTCCCTCTTTGCTCTTCATTAGTGGCTCCTAGGATTATAAACGTCATTAAGTGACGAATCACAAAACTTTATGATTGTGTTTGCGGAAAAACTTTTTTAAGGGAGTTTAATGTTGTAATAATTTTGCCTTTTTTTAACCACCAGTGCCCTTTTAATGTTTTTCTGTTTTTTTTTTTTTTGCTGTGGTGTTTATATTTCCAAACTAACCTTTAAAACAACCCCAACTAGACAAGTATATAGACCAGATTTAACACAGCTTCTTTTTTTTTTCTTCAACTTAACTTTTAAGCAGCTGCCAAAGGGCCTCAGTCCAGATCTGATCCAGCTTTACTTGTAACATTCCTAAGATTTGCCAGCATGTCGTACATATCTGCTTCTCATCCAGCACAGAAGAGAAATAACTAAGTAAAGGGACCGAGTATATTTTTGTTACGTAGGTTTAGAGTCGACACAGTCAGAAAGGAAGAGAACCTTTAGGAACTGTGTCAGAGTAAAACAAGCTTCTCAGGTCGTGGAACTCCTCAGGGGTGAAAAAATAATGACGATGAGAAACTACTGTAGTTGTTCAGAAATGCTCCGCATGACGTCCGTAGGTACTGTAAGAAAAACGTGGCCGTGTGCGGTGGTTGTGTTTTAGACTGCAGAGGAGCTCGGGTGTTTGATGATGGAGGGAATCCCTTCAACTATATGCTGTAATTAACTGAGCTTGTTCTGTGGATGCCATGGTTTTCTGTGATAAGACTCATTTTCTGTTTTTGTTACAAGCTAAAGGGATTCTTATGTTAGCCAGTGGTATTACTCTGAATGCACTGTTTTTTTTTTCTTTTTGTGACCAGTCCTCACCTTTTTGTTAACAACAGCACAGAAAAAGGGCAACTCCTGAATATTAATGTAGCCTTAATATTATTGACTTAGTTGGAGAATGAGTTCTGCTGAGCGAAGTCAAAATCACTGGAGAACAGACAGAAGGCAAAGGTTGCTATAAAACTTGTTGCAATGTTGCAAGTTTTTTTTTTTTTTGTCTTGTTTGAAAAGCAACAATTTAACTTTCACAACAGCAAGGAGGTCGGCTTTACCTCAGCAGGAAGCTGCAGCTCCACAACCTTAAAGAAAACTTTCTGCAAAAGTTTTCAGTAGCAGTAAACTTTTGATCTGTGGAAAGAGAAAATGAATTTTATTAAAGCAGCTTATGGGTCATTTAATTTGTTATTTAAATTATTTACGTGTACAATTGGAATTAATTACTGTAATTTACAATGTGATCCTGCTGATGTTATGTTGCCACTATTCTGCTGGAATTGTTTCTTTTTCAGTTTTGTATGTCTTTTCATGAAAATGCAGTGTTTTTAGAAACTGTTTAAACCTCATAACTAAACATCTGGAAAAAAAGGCTAAATTGTGAATAGATGTAGGATTTATTAGAAAGTATGTGGCTCAGTCAGTGGCTCAGTCAATTAAAATCTGACAGATTTTTAGTATAAGTAAATCAGGAGTTTAGAAGTTATTTCCTTTTCTGCCTCTAAGTACAAAACAGCTTGTCTGCATGTGAGTTTACTCGTTACTCTGAGGTGTATCTGCCTTAAAGTACAGCATGCAGTACAGGTCAAGCATATGTTTCTGTCAGTGGTATTTGGTTTGTGTATTTTGTTTGCTTCTTCAATAAAAAAACAAACTAAACATGATTGTGTTTTTCTTGCTGCCCCTAAACAGAAACGTTATGAAATAATTACCTTGTAAAATTACCTGTGGTTTAATTTTAGAAGTGTGAGTTAACATTGAATACATTGTATATTTTACCCAGAAATTTATTTAATATTAACATAAATGTATTAACATATTCTCTTCAAAGATAGATGTTTATAAATTATATTAACCTGAACCTTTACCGTTTTTGTTTTTGTTTGTTTGGATTTCCTAAATTTCTAACTGTGCATGTGCGGGTTTTAACAATTGGTCACTTTTTTCCATCCTATGGACGCACATTGGAATGTTTTTATGCTTTTAACTTGAGAGAAAAAGATGTAAAAATTGCCTTTTTTGGTCTCTGATGTTTTAGATGCTCCTATGGTTCTAAACACTTGAATCAAATAAATAACTTATGAGGCTTCTGCACCAGCTCTGAAGAATTGGAGTAGGAAACCTTTTAGATTCCACTATAAAATAAAAGCTGGAAGCATATATTTGTCTTTGCATGAGGATGCGTTTTCCTGCCTCTGTTGGTTCATTTTCTCCTCTCACTTTAGCTCAACTTTGAACAGCGGACAGAGCAACTAGGCACCATGTCCCCTTGACTTTCTAAAAGCCTTTTCTTGTCCCAGCTGAACCTTTGAGATTCTTTCCTTTCCTGCTTTTATCCTCACCATGTTGAGTTACATCTGCCAAAATAGTTGAAGTTAATATTTAATCAGCCGTCAACAAATCTCATCTCACTCCCCATCGCCGTTCGGCAAGCTCACTGCTTCTCTAAACCCTAATTAGATAGATGTGTGTGCTTAGAGGACGAACACTTGTGTCCAAGTGAGTCTTGTTTGCAAGACCAATTTGTGGTGATATCCTGACATTTACAGGGGAACAATTTCTCTTTCTGATTAATTTTACATCTGGGTTATATTTCAGTGAAGGGTGTCTTCGTGCAACATTGAGGAGATTTTAGCTGTCTGATCAGAATGCCTGACAGTATCTTCTAGGAGAACATTCATTACAGATATAGAAGAACAAAGACTCAAGGAGATGCCACTACATTACTCTTGTGGTAAAATACTCTTATGAGAATTAAGCTTGCTGCAATAAGCAATGAATCATTTAATTGCATGATAAATAATACTGAGCTCAATTGTCCACTCTGATTAACATTTTTGAAGGGCAATTTTCAAAAATGTTGTGCACACACAACTGTACATTTTCAGTTGCGTGTGGTTTTTATGTCTTACTTATTTTTGACTGTCATGTCTTATTTTGGGTATTTCAAATACATTCCAGTGTTAAGTAATCTTTACTAAATTAAGGTTTATTGGTCTTTGAGAGGTTGAAATTGCATTATTACTTGGAAATAGTTTTAAAACGATATAATTTAATCACAGAAATTACTGGGACAATTTAACATCCAGAAAATTTTATTGTGACAGGCATGCATATGATACGGTTTAACCATCTGGGAATGATGCAGCCACACTTCTCCTTTCTGCATGCAGATATTCTAGCAGAGATTTTCCCTCCGACGGCATGGGATAAAAACCTCAATCATCCATGAAGTGAAGCATAAGCTCAGCAGCAGAACGGCTATAATTTAATTTCTGCTTTTCAGACTCACTCAGGTTTCATCTTGGAGTCTTTCAAACAAGCATTTGTCTTTAGGATGGATTTTGGAAAGTGAATTTTCTGTGTTGAAAGGGTTTACGTGATCCACGAACCGCAATCACCTGCTGCGAAGTATCGCTTCAAAGCTTTTTTGATTTCTAAATTGCCCAATTATGGCAGAGGAAGAGACAACAATTCTTAGCATTAACCCAAAAAGGTCATAACCTGTTCATGTCTTTCAGGACTTATGCCACTTGAGAAAATGGTGAACTTTCTTAGACTAGGCCAGAAGTCTGAGGTTCTCACTGTTATTAAAGATAATATGACCCTCCTGGTGTAGTCAGGCCTTCGTACGGTGAAATAAATCTAAATCATGATTATTATAAACACAAAAGGAAAACTTTCAATAGACTGGGCAGAGATTTTCTAATAGAGGCAAACTCAGAGGAATAGTTGTAGTCCTTTATGCTGCCTCTTCATTCATTCCTGCTAAGCCCCCAATGAGACTGTGTCCTCCTCACCTACCCAAGTTAAATAAATCAGCAGAAAAGGAGCAAATCATGAAAACTTTATTAAAATGAAGACGACAACCTTCTTCCAGGCTTATCGGTGAGCAGCTGCCATCGGGTAAAAGGGAGTGTTGGCATAAGGAAGAGAGAGCACATTCAGGAGTAGAGCATTACCACTCCATAACCCTATTCCCAAAACACACTGCTCTGCTACAAGGATTTTCTGCAGAGGTGAAAAGAGAGCTGCTGTGTATAACGCAAGAGGTAGTTTAATAAAAACATGCCGCAAACTCTTCAAAATGACCTCCTAAAATTACATACAGGAAATATATTAATTACATAGCACAGAATACACAGAAGTATGGCATTAGAAATGTAAAACTATACACCATAAATTAAAATAAAAATGCAACAATAACATAGTTCAACAATATTTGTTTTTAACATGCAAACTTGAAGAATATGTTATCAGTGCTGATTTTGGGTGATCTTTTACATTCACAAGTTGTTTTAGTGGTGTCTGTGTAGCACTGGCAGTAAATTTAGGGTGTCCTGCAGGTGGATAAAGTACCTAATAAGAGTCAAATCCTTTTAATGCAGAGTTTTCACACAAAGAGATTAGCTGAATCATTTTGAAAAAAAGATTGCATTTGATGGTTTTCCTGTCCATTTCGTCTTAAATTTT
This sequence comes from Xiphophorus maculatus, assembly GCF_002775205.1. Taxonomy (NCBI): domain Eukaryota; kingdom Metazoa; phylum Chordata; class Actinopteri; order Cyprinodontiformes; family Poeciliidae; genus Xiphophorus; species Xiphophorus maculatus. Next base: position 10,864,193 of record NC_036462.1, on the reverse strand, counting down.
GTCACAAGTGTAACGAAAGTCTATTGTGTGTCATGGAGGTTGTGCCCATAAGAAACATTGAGTGTGTCCCAAAGCCAAAACCCCTTTTCCAGATCAACGTGTTACCAACCTGCCCCGTAGTGGCCCCTGTTTGAAGGAGGATATTCTGTAAGATAATTTTTTTAGCTTAAAATTATGTAATAATGTTATTCCTTCTTTTTTTTAAAAAAAAAATCTTACCGGGAGTGTTGCTTTAATTCTTTCATGCAACATGTTTGAGAAATCCTTAAATCTGCAGCATGAGTTTCTTATAGAGAGGACAATTTCAAGGCATCAAACTGCAGAGTCAAATTTCTTTCACATTATTTGATATACACAGCATTTTTATAACACCTGACGGTAACGTAGTTACTTAATTGTGCTATAAAATGGCAGTATGTACTTAGAAAATACACATTACTCCCCCTTTAAGTAAATAAATTGTCAAATAGCCAATTGTCTTGTTTCTTCATTTAAAGTAGTAAGTCGTACAAAATAAGAGTTGGTAGCACAAACGATTTGCCTTTTTTTTTTTATGGGAACAACCCACATTCTCAGCTCTGCTGCTCAAGGCAATGTGTTTTCCTTACAAATGTGGTACCATTTAAACTGAATAAACAGCTTTCACAGCAGTAAAAGATTTAAAGTCTAGAAGGTTTGCAACAGCAAAAAAATAATCAAACAACTGTGCTTGCTTTTGTGCAAAGCATATAATTGAAAATGTTGAATCTTAGTGCATTCAGTATTTTTTAGTTTTCTTAATGTATATCTATCTTTATTTGGATTTTCTGCTCTGTAATTTCTCTCTCAGGCGAGGTTAGCTGGTTTAACTTTAACAAATTTAACGACTACTAGCTGTAGCTTTAGAGCCAAGAGCAAAAAAGATTTCTATGGTATTTTTTATTTACATTACAGGTCAGCATGCTTTTTCTCATACATTCAGTTCTGTGTAGGCATTGACGTTGATATTGTGTGCCATTGTCCTTTGTTTTTTTTTTTTTGTTTTGTTGTTTTTCTTTTTTTTCAATTTTCCACAAGCAGAGCTACAAATCCAATGAACAAAAGTTCAGTCCTGAAACAGCCCACATGCACATTCAGTGGCAGAAAAGTACAATAAGTCATGGAAGACCCAAAAAGCTTGTGTGATCCCCTCTTACAACCTGTCTCCATCACCTTATTGATCCTGAAACCTCAATCTAAGCAAAGCAGGGTCAGTTAATGTTCCCATGGTGTATCAAGTCCATTACGTTTAAGTTGACATTATTTGGCATAAAGTTTCAGACCTTACAGCTGATACAGCTCCTGCTTTCTCATTGTCGATGGGTAAGACAGATGCTCCACATAGCTGTAGTTTATCACCCCTCCTTCATCCTCAAAATCAATGTCATCTTCCTCAATGTCATCAATATCATCATCGTCCAGGTAGCGATTGTCCCCATCCGATTCCTCATCCTCTTCCAGCTCATTCTCGCAGCTCACTTTGATCTTCTTGCGGTTGTTGTTGTTCCTCACCGACGCCTCCAAAGCTTTCTGCCGGCGGTAAAAATGGGAGAACTTGTTGAAGATGATAGTGATGGGCAGAGCCACCACCAGAGTGCCACCCAGGATGCATCCACTGGCTGCTAGCTTTCCGGCGACTGTGACAGGCACTACGTCTCCGTAACCCACCGTGGTCATGCTGACAGTTCCCCACCACCAACAGGCCGGGATTGTGTCCAAGCCTACATCCTGAAAGAAAGTACAAGGTAGAGATGGATGTTTAAAACAGAGGATGATGTTTTAAACATCATCCTCTGTTTGATGATGCTTGTAACTGGCTCTTATTAGAGAGCCAGTTCTCTCTAATAAGAACTGGCTTATTAGTTCTTATTAGAACATAGATGTTAGAACTTTGTTCTCTGTCCCCAGTTTCAACTTTGCAAATATCAGAGGTCATAGCATAGCAGACTCTGACAAAGCTGATTGCCTTTGGAGACGCTCATTAACCCCCATGACACAAACACTTCAGGCTGGATCAACAAGGAGGATGAGGAAAATAAATTGTCCTGCTAGCAAAGCAAAAACAAACTGTCGATGTAAGGGTTTAAACAACAAATTAGTTTTCTTATAAACTAAATTAAATACAGTATATTCATAGAAGAGCTACATAGGGATTCTAAACTACTAAGCATCACTTAAACTTTACCTCTTCACATTCAGCGGTGTAAGCAATCCCAGAAAAGACGGACACGCCGACACCCAGGTATAGTAGCAGTATTCCCACTTCACGGTAACTGTGCTGCAGATACAACACACAGAATCTAGAAATGACCCTCAGTAGAATAATTTAAAAAGATACTTCAGCAGAGGTTTATCTGTTGGTTTTCCTGTTTCTATGTGTGTAACACTATCTCAACACACTTTGATTGATAAAGTTTTATATGGTTTATAAAACCACACTCAAAATTTGCCAACATTGACAAAAATATTGGAGCTGAGAAATGTTTTAGATATACAGGACATAATGCCGTTTCATCAGATATAGTATGTTAATAAAGCAGAAATACATTTTTTATGTTGTGCATCATGGAAGTATGATGGGAGTGACATTTAAATGAGAGGATATCTGCACTGACATTTTATTAGAACTGTCATGTAATCCAGTCTGTCTCCTGGGAAAACACAGAAGAACATCCTCAGTCAATTTGGTAAACTAAAAATAAAATACAGCTTGGACTCGTACATTACTTTGATGCAGTAATGTTGCACCGCTTGCTGCTAAATATAGCTGATGGATTTTCTTATTTTCCCTATGAGTGGAAGCTGAAGTTAAAAGGCTAAAGCTGGGCTAGATTGTCTTTATATTGTTCCTGTGATGATGGCTTGAGAAAATAAAAACTATTTGAGTTAAATTAAACTCCCAACAACTGTTGATGCTGGTTATAAAGCAGAACATCTGATAAAGTTTTACTTTCTTTAAATTAAACCAGAATGCATCCAAATTGATTGCGTTCTGCAAGAAAATGTTATCTCAGAGCATTTAATATTGATCTTTCCTGCAGTGATGAGCCTCTCTTCCTGATGCGGATGGAGAAATCATGACTGTAATGTGAGCTACTGAAAACATCTTTAGAGTCAGCATCTATCTATACAGTACGTTTTCTAGTGTTACTGAGATGTTTTCTTTAAGGTTATATAGAAGAATGACAGGAGACATAACAACACTTTGATTTACAGAGATGAACATTTTTTTCATTAGGGGTCAATGGTTCGCACAGAGAATTTCCAATTAGGTTGATAAATATGGAGAAAGTGACTTTAAATATGAATTGTGGTATCGTATAAGAAATATTTTAGTTTCAGGAAGGTTCAAATTAAACCGGAAGATTTCTTGCATAATTTTACATAAAAATCATCCACTGCTCTGGCCACTAATTGGGGTGAGGAAAGAGCAGCAGACTTTCAAACAGCTGGGGTCAGATGAATCCACCCAATCTGTGAATGATTAAACCTGTGTACACAGGGAAGCCTGTGCAGCAGCACTAGCCTTGTTTGACTTGCAGAACTGCGTGCATGTGAGGTTCTCTCATCTCAGTCAGTAATTACTACTGCCAGTTTTAACTATGAATGACTGCCTGAATGACACTGAAAGCAACTACAAAGTGCTATAGCAGCCAATTTATTTGGCTCCAGCTTATTACAATCCGATCAAGAATAATAAAAAAAAACATTTCAAGGTTTTTTATTGTAACGCAAATAAATTAGCTCATTATGCTGGACTGAAACCTCTGGTCCAGTACCACACAAGACTACAATCGAGCTTCGTATTTACTTGTTTATGCTGTTGAAATGGAAACATAATTTCAGGTTATTACAAGTTATAATTAAAAATGAACAGAAATAAATGGTTGAAACATAACAAATCTATATTTTAGTATAACAGTAACAATGGAGCAAGCAACATCCATTTTGATTTTCAAGCTTAATTCAATTAACTAAAAAACAACTTTTCAATGTTACTTTAATCTACTGACCTCATTATGTATCAGACTTCTTTAAGAGCCAAATAGATGTTGTCAGATGCATCTGCAAACATATGAAAGAAGCTCACCCGAAGTGTTGCTCCCAGAGAGCGCAGACCTGTGGAGTGTCGGGCCAACTTCAATACTCTAAAGATCCTCATTAACCTGAACACCTGGGAGAAATAAAAGCCATGAGTCTCATAGAAAGAAAATGTTTCTGTGACTTAATGCAGAGATGAACAAGAATGAGGCCATGTTACAAGTTCCAGTATCCTACAGTTTCAACTATTTTTAAGATGTTTCTTTCAGTGACCTTAAGGGACATTTAGAGCCAACTGTGGAGGCTGGTGTCATGTACTACACAGTCCAGTTCATTTTTACAGGTAAAAAAATCATGTTGGTTTTTGGACAGGTTGAAATGAACAGAAATCTAAAAGCAATGATGCGGTTTGAATTAGAAGAGTTGCGATCACCTCCCCTACCTTTGTGAAAGCAATCTCTCTGTCACCTTGGTGATCCAGAAGGAAGAAATGTTTTTACAGATAGGAACATGCCACCTTATTTTTCTTTACAGGTCTAAAAATGTTAAGCTCAAAATAGGATGTTTTCCTAACATTAGTCATCCAATTTGTTTGCACAGAAATCAAATCCAACACAAAACTGACTTTTTTCTGTACTGTAATTTGAGAGTAAGCATGGGTGTACACCAGTAACCTGTATTAGTCGCCCCAGGTCTCCCAGTTCAGACTCAGATCCCACGGTCAAGTCAAAGATCAGGGTGATGTAGATGGGAACCACTGACACCAGGTCGATAATGTTGAGTGGGTGATGGAAGAACTTCTTCCTGTTTGGAGCGAGCAGCAGCCGCGTCACAACCTGAGATCAGAAACAGACTGTAGCTTTCGGTTTCTACCAGCACACATCGCCTGCTTCACAAACCATTTTGTTTGTGCGTCCTGACCTCAAAGGTGAACCAGCAGGTACAGAACACCTCAAGAGCCTGGGTAGTTTTATCTTCGATCACCTTTCCATCTGAGTCAAAAGTCTGTTAAAAGAAAAAAGAAAGATCTCTTGTCCATTTGTTAAAGCATATTATTTAATTTTCTTTTTTATTTACCATTTTACCTAATAAACAGCATTCGATAAATTATACCAAACAGTTGTTGCTTTTCTGTTTTCTTTTTATTCTTGCAAAATAAAATCTTTGATTTCTATCTTAGCAAGCACTTGCATTGGTGTACTTTGGCTTCAGACACTTAGCAAAGCAATATATGTTTTGTTTTTTCTTGGTCTTTGTACCATATTTCTGTAGTGGGACTTATTGCTTGCTGCTTTCAGTTTGTTTGAAATATTGATAATTACACTTTTGTGAACTCATTGGGAATTTTCAGCTTTATCTTTGCAAAATACTTGCTGCCCTTTGAAGACTGCACACTCACTCCTACCTTTTATTGAAAATGAGATCACAGTGTGTCTGAAGTCTTAAAGCTCAAAGGGCCTGAGTAACATCAAAAGATGTGTTTACAATATGTTATCCTGTGCTTTTCCCCCAGGAACAAATTTACCATGAAGCCTTAATCTGCCCTAGGCTATCCTCTATGTGTGTTTCCACTTCAGAGCTACCAAATGGGGATTGAAAATTTAAATATTAGAACTTGTCAGTGCATTACAACCATAAGCATCAAGAATACTTGAGATAGTTGGCAAATATAATATTTAAGCATGCACATTTATTAACGCCAAGAAACAGAAAGAAGTTGAAGTATGAATTTTGTATTGGATTATATCAGATACCACTTGATTTAGGTTTCAGAATTTTGAGGAACATACGTTTTTCAATTGCCCGCATAAATGTTTCAGTTGTAAGTCAACAGATATGATTCTATAAGTGCCTTCTTATCATAGGTACAGCCTATAATCTTTGACGCTCTTCCATACCAACCTGATACTCTGGGATGCTGTTAATGCACATAGTGGCAATAGATGTGAGCACCACTCCGATGGAGAGCAGACTGAAGAGCTTGCTCGGGATGGAGTATCCCGGGTTCTCCAGTGTAAGCCACAAACATTTCTTGATGTTCCCGTAGCGAACCTCCTGGAAATGCTGCATGTCTCTATGAGGAGACAAGATGACAGTAACTAAAAGGTTAGCAGCAAAAAGAGAGTTTCAGAGCCCGATTGAAAATTTACATATACTGCAAATGTCTGACTTGTTTAAATCAGAAATCTCGTCCACAGACGTGTCGACACTGCTGACGTCACTCTCATCATCCCAACTGCGGTGTCGACCTCTCTCCAGCTTGCGGTCATGGTAACGATAACTACAGCAGGTGTCCAGGAAGAACTCATTGATGCCCCAATACTCTATCTCTTGACTTTGTGGGGGGAAAAACACTCCGAATCAACTCCATACCTCAAATATTTGAAATAGTAGGTGAAAACCTCAAAAAACTTGAAGAATCCCTTTAAAAATATGTTAATTTACATTAGTTCATTTGTAAAGTTTCTAAGGACAGGGATTTGTAACTTTTCTTGACTTCTAATCTGATGTTTTTAAAGAAGAAGTAAAGGCACTCAGTTACACAATAAACACATTAATAGAGTCTTAACAGAATACCAGCCACTATATTTGCTTACAGAGCACCATACTAAACCACAAATCCTGTGCATGTGCAAGAAGATCTCAGTTACTGTAGCTAAAATTGCTTATGCAGCACCACTCTACTTGGCGCCTCATTAAAACAGGTAAAATGTGGAGCAATTTGCAGGCAAATTAAATTAGCATGAAGGTTTTTAGTGCGACATTAAGGATGATGTCACAGTGAAATCAAACGTACCTGAAGGAGAACACACAGAGTTCCTCCATCACATGAAGTTTGCCAGTCTGATAAAAGTGGAGGACATAAGGGAACAGACCTGGATTTCTGTCAAAGTAAAACTCTTTCTCCTGTACGTCATAGTCATCACACACCTAGAGGAGCGAAGAGGCTATGATGAAGGTTAAGTTCTGTGTCTAATTATTTTGTCATTTCATTTGTTAAAGAATTGGACCCACCTGCAGTATGTCTTCCTCTGAATCACACGCCAGTAATTTTCCCAACCTGGTGTCTGGGAATTTCTTCAGTGTGCTGGAGCAGAGGCTCCTCTTCAGACCACCGACATTCACATGGACAAGACCCTCTTCAGAGTCCTGATGGATCCAGCTGGGCAAGGACTCCTTCACCATGGTGAAATCTGCTGAAGCAAAACAGAGATTAGAATTAAACAGTAGTGGTGCCAACAAATTAAAGTTACAATAAAGAGATGTCTGTTATCACTTTCAATTCAGATGTCTGTTTGCTATCTCGGATTCACAGAGCAGATTTGGTGAGTAGGTGTGAAGTGGGGCGCACTAATAAACCCGCATTAATGCAGGTTCTGCCCAGTTTGAGGGTTTGTGTTTTGAAAAGGCCAAAGCAGACTTCTTTGCAGCCATATTGCATAATCATCTTATGAAAAATGGTTGGAAATTTCTGACCTAACTTCTGGTTTCACATTTACGTTAACTGTAAATTACATAAGCTAGTTTAAACCAAAAATCTATAAAAATATTCAAAACTCAAAGTTTTTCTATACTTAAAAAGTTAGTTAGCCCAATTTATACTACTTGTACAAGCTCTGCTAAATGCACTGAAGAAATACATGAACATTTCTACTGTGTTTTTTTGGTAAAAACTCAGTAAGACCTGGTCCATTAGTAACTTTAAAATCAACATTGGTTAAAGAAAGTTTGAAAGTGATCAAATAAAACTGACTTGGCTTGTAATTTTCATCAAAATGTAGCAAAGCATAGTGTGGGAAGTAAGAAAGTAATAACTGGAAAGATTATTAGCTGTGACTGAAATAGAAATGAACACTTTGCTATTGCTATACGGTCCAATCATGAGTCCCATTGCTCTGACTGCACTCATTTCAGAGAGAAAACATCTGAAAACAAGCAGGGAACCGATGTGATGGTGGTCTCCTGCTGCATTTATGGGTACAGCATCTCATTGTGATGATGAGACATTTGTGTGTCTTTCTTCTGGCTTTAAAAAATAATGAGGTAGCCATGAGATATTTTTGGTTGTCTCTTTGTTGTCATTTCTTTGCTTCTTTTCATACTGGCAATTTAATGATCTTTTTTTGATGCGTTTCCACTGCATGTGATAAAGAGCTAGAAACTTTAAAGAGCTGTCTTTTTTCTTGGAGTTTTTCTTTCTTGGGTTCAAAATCACAGCAGGAAAGAAGGACAAAACAAACGAGCATGGGTGGACTTTCAGAGAAAAACTCAGTGGAGGAAATTATTTACCTCTGAAAACCTCTGAAACCTCACAGTAAGTTTGAATAATGGATTTTTTTTTCTGCTGTCGTCTGATAATAAGCCTTGAAGTTTGCATTCACATTTATAAGAATGCCCTAAAGAAGCCAAGGAGAGTATTTTGAGATATCTTACTTTCTAAGAGAAAAAGGAAGATCAGAAATTGAAACGCTCACCACAAAGGTTTTCAAATATAAACATAAATAAAACCATTTGGATTGCAATTCAAACCTCACCAGGTGACCTACATCAAAAACAACAAAAATCGAAAAGGAACAGTCACACACATACCATATACAATATTTATGTTGTGAGAAACCTTCTTATTTGTATCACTATACTGATATAATTATTCCATGGAGATGCAGTTACCAAGGAGATGCTTTTAATACACATGATACTACATGAATCTACTCACTGTTATCAACAATTTTCCAAATGTAAAGTTTCATTATTTTTTGACTTTGTCTTACAATATAAATCTTACCACTTCACATCACATCTTTATTATACTGTCAAATGTGAACTGTTTAATTTATAAAAAATGCTACAAATAATTTAAATTAACATTGTCCAACAATGTATGCTAAGGTGCCAAGTGTCTTCTTAAAACGTTTGGTGCTTTGTAAATGTGTTCATACCTTGTAAGCCTCCTCACATTTTAACTAAAAACATTAAAGAATTTATTGGGATTCTAAGCGATAGACCAACACAGAGTAGCACATTGTTGTGTTTCAAAACTTACTACTGATAGAAATCTGAAAGGTGCAGAGTGCATGTGTTTTCAGTTTTCTGTGGGTTTTTGGGAATGTTTCCATCAGTTTTGCAACAACACATTTGCGCAATTGTTTTTTCCTAATTTATTTTTACAAAGGGACTCAAGTCAGGGTTAGGGTAAACCTTAGTCAGGTTTAGTTTTAATCCCTTCCTGGGGTTCTTCTGCATGAAATTAGCATGTTCTCACCATGCAGGCATGGGTTCTGTCTCCAGCTTCCACCCACAGTCCAAAGGAATAATGTTTTTCCAACTGCTCTCACTATATTGCCATATAGGTATGAGTTGTTGTGTGTCTGGTTGTTTGTCCGGCGTGTCTCTATGTTGCTCTGTTATGGACATGGACACCAGCAACCCCCCATGACCCAGCAAGAATAAGCAGGTAGAAAAAGGATGAATGGCTGAATCTTTGCATGGCAGCAGTACAATTAATAGGCTAATATAGGATTTTACTGTAAACAAAACTGTGTAACTTTCTCTAGGTGATAAGGTTGCAAGAAAATTTTACAAAACAGTAGATGCATCAATAACTCCTACACAGGCTAATTTACTGCACTCCCAGTATAAACACCCACACAGTGAAATACACTCTGACAGTGAAAACTACGCAGTGAGATCTCCCACCAGATGAATTAATTACAACGTTCATATCAAACTTTAAAGTTGTGCAAAGGATTGTGACATTTTCACTCACTCGCAGATTTTCCTCCTTCCATTATTGCCTGAAATACTTTTCACAATGTGAAGGGTAAAACTGCCATAGAAAAAAAGTAATTCAATCCAGTTCGATCAACATTGCTTAGCAACAGGTAAAGTTTCAGAGAGTCTCTGGATCTCTGTTTCAGTAGCTGTCTTTCTTACAAACAATCTAAGATTTCACAAAAGAAATCTGTTGAAGATAGTGTGAAGTTAAGTGAGCAATACTCTTGCCTTATATTTCTTGTCAATATCAAATACTTATTGTATTATTTTGCACATTTATTCTATTACTTCTGAGTGATGTTTGATGAGCAGCTCCAAACTCCAGCACTGACAAGAGCTTTACAGAGTCCACACTGAGTGCTCATAGTTTCAAGTAAAGTGCAGCTAAGATGTGATCCCCTAATGCTATAAAGTCTCTAATTGGTGAATTTGGAAAACAGCCTGAGGACTCCAGCGCAAGTTTAATGTGAGCGTAATGGTATTTTAGCCACAGTGATCTGACTTAATTCGTTCCTGAATCTTTCTCTTTCTTCCTGCTGGTATTTAATCAGATCTTCCTGAGTTATATGGTCACATGATCTGGCATCAGCTAACCGTACTGACATCAGCATGTTGGTGTAAAAATTCTGTGTGGGCGGTGTGTTTGTTTGAGGGACACGTAATTAGTTTTTAAAATGATAGATGTGAACAGTGGCTGAAAAAATTTAACACCTTACTTGATTTTTGGTTCTTTCTTATTGGAAAGGATTAGTCTTTTTTTTTTTAATTGTCCATTTGTTTCAGTTCTGCATATTTTTGTTAATTTGCATTTTTTAAGTCTATTTTTTTATTCTGTTAAATGTGTTTCATCTTCTTTTGCCTTCTCTCTTTCTGTTTACTGTATAATTTTTTGTGAAGTTTTGCTTCTTTGTCTAACTTTTAGAATTAATACAAATATGTTAGAATTGACATTTTTCCCACAATAACTGCTTTCCTCTAAGTTTCTTGTCCTTGTTGTTTAGTTAGCCAAAGCAACCGCTCATCCCACACCATTGGCTAGCTTGACCTCAGAGTGTCATCCTATTGATTGATCTGAATGTGAGCTCATCTTTTTGTTCAATAAAACAATAACATGCTTGAAATGTTGAATTTAAAACAGCTGCAGCTAATAGATAGTGTCTTATTCAAAAAACAGTTTGGTGACTTTTTTTCTCTCTCTCTATGCTAAATAAATTGCAAAATCAAAAGCAAAAACATTAAATCCTTGTCTTCTATAGGGAAAGACATTAAGTATTTCGCACACTTCCCTAACTCTGCCTCTGATTTAGCAATAAGTTCTTCATGGTGACTCTTTCCCTGGAAGCTCATAGAGAGGTGAGGTGTGTTTGGAGAGGTAGAGATAAAATACGCAACCAGAACCAGTGAGACATTTTGCTCAACTGATCCACTAGGAAAGGCTTGAACAACCTGTCAAGATTTTTGTGGCAATACATGTTTTTGTTTTCATCATTTTTGCGTATCTGACCCACACTAGGCTGTGTTTTATTTTTCTCCCAATTCTTATGTGAGAGGCTGATGGATCAAATGCTGTTTTGAAATTTCTGAGGTTTCTTTACCTCCGTTGGGAACCCTTTATTTAAAGTCCCGAGAGTGCTGTAAACTTTTAATATGTTGCATTTGTAATCAGTAAAAAGAACTTTATGAACGTTCAATTCCCTGCTGAATAATTCTTCTTTCCAGCCTTTATTTCTTTCCTTTTGCTCATTAATTTCTAGTTTTCAGTGTGTTCCTTCCAGTAGACATGCTAGTTGTGGCCATATCTATATATTTTAATTCATTTACATTTCTTTTATGTTTTGCCAACAGTAAAGTATTGTATCCTATTTGAGAACTTTGGTGCATATTTATTAATTATTTGTTTCTATGTAAAAGTAGAACAAAAAAAGCAAAGACTTACTTTGTACACATTCAATTCCACTTGATTTAACAGTTTCAAACAATATAATTTAAAATATTTAATAAAATCTTTTGGTTTATATATAGTGAAAAGAAACTTACTCCTTATTTTTGACCTAACAGTTATTCACCTTGACCTTCTGCACCAATTAATAGATCAGCAATTTCAATTTTCCTTTGCTCTGATCGGCGATCAGCCAGTCGAATTCTGAAAAAAAGTTGATGTTTTTCCAATTTTTCCCTGCATTTTTGGTCCATACAAATATCAACTGACAACAAGTTGGGTGAAGTATTTTCTTTTTTCTCTTTAATGAAGAATAAATAAATAAAAAAACAGGTAAAGGTTTGCAACAAATGCTTTAGTAAGTGGGGATAATCTTTTCTTCACTTTCTGTTAGAACCCCTACTCTACTAATCTCTACATAAATGTAACTTCCATTATCTATAAGACAGAGAAAAGTGTTGCAGTCTTTTTTTCAGCCAGCTTGCCAGCCAATTTTATTGAAAGAACCCCATGACTTTATGAAACTGTTGCATTTTCAAATCTTGATATCGTTAACCAGCCTGTGTCTGCTACAAACCAAGGCAAAACTGTATTTATCTGTTTCTGTTCACATCTCACTGTCAGGATATGTCCTGAAAGTCATTGAACAATTGCAGTCTAAATGAAGCAATCATGTAAAAATGTTTAGCAGAGATTAATCTTTTATTTAACCTAAAAAAATCTTGTTTAAATAAAAACAAAAAAAATTATTATGACCTTTTCCCTTTCATCACTTAATTTACCCAAAATCCCGAGTTTGTAATTCCTTCTCTGTTATGTCAGTATTATGCTCGTTTTGTTGCAGCACTCCAATGTTGTGCCAAAGTAGGATTTATCTTGAGAAACATCAAGATTAGTGTTTACACTTGTGTTGCTTTCATTAAAACTCAATTAATTTTACAACCGTTACAGTATTGTTATTAACAATTGAGAAGAAAATGTTATTGGTTTCATCATTTGTAACAGGAAAGCCAACAAAGCCAATTAACTGTGGGGCAGTACGAATCTTCCTGCGTGCATGACATGATGAGCTTATGCTGAGCTCCCAGTGGGGCTCAACATGATGAAAACAGAAATAAAGTTGATCTATAATTCAGCAGTTCTGCTTGAAACTCAACTGTGCAAATAAAGCAGCTGCAACATCAAACTATTATCGGGTGAATCAGTGCTTAGCAATCACCGAGCCGTGTTAATAATGTTTGAATTGATCGTCTAAAAAGCTCCTGGTTTCACTGAGAAAAAGTCTTTGTTACTTACTACTGAGTTTTCTGACGACGCTCCTTCATCACCAGAATAACGTCCTCATCATCACATGTCAGATTCACCCCATGATGGTTTAGTAAGTTTTATTCTTACTTATCCAAAAACAATCAAATCTCAAACAAGTTGGGGAAAAAAAAGAATACAAGACGAGTTGTTCTTCTGAGTAAAGTGAGCCTTTTCCTTCATCTACAGCTAAAGACTCCTGTGAAGAGAACCCATTCAGCTGGAGGGGTGCAGGTTTCCTCCATCTGAACTACGGTTCGTTCCCGTCTCGCTCGGTGGGGAATCTTCGGCTTTTTCCGTCACAATCCGGAAAAAAAAGACCCGTTTCCAAAGAGCATTACCTCCCAAACTCCTAAGCTATACTTAGGTTTTCTCATGGTATATTGGCGACACCCAGTGGTTTTTAATAGAACTATTCCTAACTAGAGTTTTTGTTTTGTTTTGTGTATATAGTAGTTGGCACTGATCATTTTGTTAGCTAAACTAATCAGTTTATTATCATGTTTTGTTGTTGTTATTGTTTAATAAAAGTTTACATCATACTAGTCATCTGACACTGGCGCTCATTAAACAGCTAAAGGTGCCAGCTTTATTTTTAACCAATTTTCACTTGCAATCTAAAGCAAAACAGTAGGTAGCTCAAAATGTTAAGGAGCTCATTTGGGTTTCTGGCTCTTTAATCCCAAATTGGCTTAAAAAATAGTCAAGGAATTTTGAGTCCTTTTTAGTTGTTTTTGTTGCTGCAATAAAGGATACATTAAAGCATTTAGTTTGTTTCATCCAGAAGACCAAAAGGCCACAATACTATGAATGTAACAATATAATAATAAAGTCATATTGTAAAATAAGGTTTTAATACATCCTACTTTAATGATTAGGGACTGTTGGAATATTAATTTAAAAATTCTTTATTTTGTTTATAATATAACAAAAACAGAGGAACCGTTATGTTTTTCTAAATAATTTAAAGGCAGAGAAACAGTGATATGTTCTTCTTTTGTAGGTGCATTTACTAAAAATGGCCCATTTATTTCAATTTCTCCATCAAAACAGAAGACCTTCCTTAATGCAACTTAATGTATCAGTAAGATGATTGCTCCATCTGGTGGCCAAAGTGTTGCTTTTCTCAACAGCTGAAGGTCAAAATAACAATTTATGTTCATATTTGAACAAAAATATTTACTCAGTTCTTTATTTAAACACAGAAATAATAATTCCCACCCATGCTACCAAATTAGCAGTTGGACCCTCATTTGTCGTCAGAACTGCTGCAGTTTTTCGCGGTATGGATTCTATAAGATGTCTAAGGCTTTTTTCTCAGAGATTTGGTCCTTAGAGATATTATAAGCCGCATTCAGTCACAGCCAATTTCTTGGTTTCACATCCATAATATGAAAATCCACCACAGTCCAATGGGGCTCTGTGTTGAATTGAGATCTGGTGACTGTGTGGTCCACTCAATGCAGTAATTTCACTGCCATGTTGAAAAAAACAGCTTGAATTTTTTTGTTCTGAACTGGTTGCTCTCCACTTTGGTCATCTCCTGCTGTAATGTGATCAGAAATTAGTGTCTATTTGAATTACTGCTGCATTTTTATTCGAGCCATTCCTCCTGTTATGATTAGAGATGTCAGCAGAGAAACAATATCCACAAAACAGGATATTTCTTTGGACCATTATTTGCAATCCAAAGACATGTTTGAAATTTAAAATCTCAGTAACTCATGAGTTTTTATATACTCAAAATTGGCCTTTGTCATCAAAACCATGCTATTTTCAAAATCATTTAGAGTTTATTTTCTTCTCATTCTGATAACATGAAAGTTGCTGACATGTGATTGCCTTTACCATTATACAGACAAACAATTGAATGTGTATGTAACAAAGAAAGTGGTGAGTGCATGCTTGTTTTTTTTGTGGGGTGGGGGGTTAATTGCCTTAGAGTTTGGCGTTGTAATTATTCCCTGCTGCTTCCCTAGTGGTCATGTTTGTAATGAATAGTAGCTTTAATTTTTAGAATGTCATATTAATGCCACAAATTGTACATTTTAATCATTCACTGAATTTGCTGATTTTAAGTTTGTATTCTGAGAATTTGATTGACATTTCCGATTATGTCCAACCAGCAGTTCAAAAAGTCATAAAAGTCAGAAATTTGAAACAAACAGACACATTTGTCTTAAATCCTGAAATCACATCATAATTCACTGATTAAATGGTGGGCTTCATGCCTCCTACAGGACTTCATTTCATATGCAGGCGTCTTTTAAGGCTCCAGGTCTGACCCCACTGGCCCTTTGTCTGGGCCAGGACAGATACTGGGTCCAGTACTTCCTGAAAAGCTCGTCCCGGAACCCATAGATAACTGGGCTCATGAAGCGAGGGATGATGTAGACGAGCAAGAAAAAGACGTAGCGGATCTCCAGGATGAGCTGGGGGAACAGGGAGATCAGAGCAGCCTGGAGGGAGGGAACCACGAAGGTCAACATGCACAACAGCAGCTGAAAGGGAGGAAGGAAGAAAAATCAGATTACAAGTTGAGTTCATGTGTTCAAACAAGTGCAAAGAAAGTTAGAGACAAAGTAATAAACTGAAGCCAGTAAAATCCTTCTAATATCAAATGATAGCTAAATTCTTTAACAAAATACCTGAAATTACAAACTAAACACATCACAATCTGTTGTGTACAAAAGATTTTACTTAATAACATCTTTATTGATTTTAGTAAAACAAAGTGGACAAATGAGCAATTTATGAAGCTGTGCTTTATATTTCCGATGTTTATCAAACAAATTAGTTACTCTCAGATGTATCTAAATCATAAAGACTTTTTGCATCTCTTGTGTAACTTTTTGATTCTTTCAACATTGTTATAAAAGGCAGTGACCAAAAAATACAAGGCAACATTCACTGACTATTATTTTTAATATGTTTGAATAAATATATTTGGACTAAACAGATGCTTATCTTGAAAGCATCTAAATGGAGAAGAATCCTATACATTGGTCTGCGATGGCTGAGATAGCTGTGATTACTTACTAACTAAAAACTGAAATGTATTGAAGTTTGTATTTGTAAATCATAGATATTCAAACAATGTCTGTTTTTATTGCAGGTAAATGCCAGGTATTGTTTTCAATGGCCATGAAACATCACCTGCACTCCATGAAGCAGCACAGTGTTCCTGGCTCTCCTCACTGACGCCAGGCTGGTGGAGGCAGCCTGCGCTGTCAGCATGATCTTACAGTAGGTGTAGAGCAGCGTGAGCGCCACGAAGGAGAGGTATACCCCATCAAACACACAGTTCTTGTAATAGATGGAAGGATCAGAGAAGAGAAAGGAGTGGTCACAAAATATGGCCCTGTGGAAGAACTTTGGAGGCTCCTTGATTATGGTGATGAGGAGGTCAGTGATCGGAGGGGTGGCAGTGAGGATGAGGATGACACCGATGAGGAAGATGGTGCGGGGCACTGTGCACATGTGGCTGTAGTGTAGCGGCAAGCAGATGGCGATGAAGCGCTCTACCGCCATCCCGGCCAAGATGAGAGGGGTGGAGCGGGTGGTGAAGACTGCCGTTATTATCTGAAGATGGTACAAATATTGTAGCTGTGGTTAGAAATATAATACAAAGGTTAAAAATACTAATGGTTTACATTGTTGATTTTGGCTACAAACATGCAGCAGATTTTAAAACTAGATATTCCTTGGTACATATTAAAAGCCACAGTCAAAAGGAACTTCTGTACTTTAACTATTAAGACAAACTTTATGAGTGTTTTTTGAGTTTTGTCTTGTGATCTTGATTTGTGTATTGACTCTCATGGCTATTATTTAATGACTACATTGAATTCAAGCAATACCACAATGCAGTTTTGTACACCGAATTGTCTTATTTTTCCTGCCTGCTTTTCCCTTTTTGTTTTTATGTCCCTCTACTTGTGTTAAAATGTGAAGCTTATGTGAAAAAAAGAAAAAAAATAGTATTTAAGTTTACTGTCTTATTTTAGACTAGGTTCTATGCAGCTGAGGTGATAAAAAGTAGCCAGAATTTACCAGAAGACAACAGATGGAGACGTGGATCTTCCTGAAGACATAGCTGACCACATAGAGAGTTGTTACCAGCGTAAGCTGCAGAGCATCATTGACCACCATGCAGATGAACATGATGTACCGGGAGTTCTCATAAAAGACACTAAGGTCAAAGGAAATGAGCTGAGAGAGAAATGGACACTTATATGTCCATAATAAACATTACATAGCATGACAGCATTTTTTGTCTGTAATTTTATGTCTGACTAAACATCCATACCTGTGTTGTAGAAAGGTGTACACCATGCTGCTGTTGATGACACTGAGGGCCAGCCACACCATAACGGCAACAATGTTCTTAGCTAAAGCATTGGAGAAACTCTCTTTAGGTAGATCCACACTGACCCCTGTCTCTGTTGATGTGCTGTTACTCAAGAGAAGAGCCAGTTGCATGGAGGAGGAATTCATCACCAAAATCTCCTCCAGTCTGACTAAAGAAGTACAGAGATTCAATCTAGTGTTTAGTTTTTGGACTCTTGTTCTATTTAATGAAAATAATAAAGATATACATGGGATGATTGCTGGTGTGTTATAGGTACATGTTTTAATAGTAATTAGAATTTGACTAAATCGTTTTTTAACTAATCTTGTTCAAAATAATGCTGTCATTCAGAAATTATTATTGAACTGTTTTAGAAAACACCTGAAGACAAATATACAAGATCTATTGATAAGATCTATTGGATAGATTTTGCACAAATACGTACCTTGTTTAAAGGCGTCTGTAATACATATTGAAGACTCCACAAAAGAGCTGTATTAGAAAACACATAAAACATCTGAATATATAACTGTTTTCTAGTATTACTGCTAGAGATACACAAAATGAACATAAAATATTCATGTTATTTAACTATTTTCACACAATTAATAAAAGGTTCTACTCTTAAATGACCTTAACTAGAAAGGTTTATAGACAAATTCAGTAGACTCACAAGATAAGTATAAAAGGCTTTAAGATATGACAGATAAGCAAATTATCAGTACTATTAATGTCAGCTGAATCCTAAAGTTATCAAATGGAACATAAAGTTGTTTACTCACAGATCATAAACTGAAGACAGAGAACTGACTTCATGAGAAGCAAAAATTTCTGCTTGCTCATTTATAAAGAACCTGACAGTGTTTTGGTCTCTGAGTATGAATCAGGTATATGGGTTGGATGAAGGCTATGATGTAATAGGTTACGCTGTAAGTGCCTTTTGATGAGCAGGTGGACATAATTTGCTTTCTGAAGCATTAAAAAATCAGGAATAAGACATAACATGGTTCAGTTTGTGTTTTAAACAGTTCAGCTTTCCAAACTTGCCTGATCAGAACACCACAGAGAGTTTATGGGATATTTGGTCTAACTGAAGTTGTTGTAAATGGCTATGATGTCTCTCATCCTCCTTTTGGTGATAAAGTGCTTTACAATAATTACAGCATCTAACATGATGAAATAAGAATTAAATTTAATCGATGCAGTAACTAATATGCATTGAATGCAGAGGATTAAACATATCTCTTGAAATCCTTACAATTTTGCTTAAAACATGTGTATGCCCAGATATAACAGATCTGGGGCCACAGATGTTTGATGTCTTATCTTTCCTTTGAAAAAAGGATGTTTTTCAAAGAACATCCTTCTTTGAAAAAAACAATGTTTTTTTAACCCATCCTTTTCTTTGATCATTTCATTAATATTCAATTTGTTTGTGTGTGGCTCTTTCCTGAACAGTATGATGGCTGAACATTTCCACTGTTTATCAAAAAGCCTATAAATAATGTAAAGACACTGAAAAAACATGCAAAGTTGTTTCAATATTGCAACATTATGCAAATATAAATATTTTTGGTAGTCCTATTTAACCTAAAACAACAATAACAACAAAAATCTGATTTAGGCAGTAGTGCTATTTATCTCCTAATGCAGTGTCTATAAAGTTCTGGTTTCAGCAATATGTGTCATATTTTATTAACGTGTGTTATATTATTAAAATTGAATTTCTGTAAAAAGTCCCAATGTTTGCTTGTTTTTCTTCAGTGTTATCTGTATAACAATGGTAGAATTAACTGTAATTTTTCAAAACTTAAATTGTAAATATTTATTATTTTTAGCTGAATGAAAGTGTTATTTTTGGCAAGCATAATCAAAAGTCCATAATCCAAACATCTATTAATGCTATTGTCAAAAAATATTTTCACATTCTGTCTTTGTTCAGTGGGACCACTGGCTTTCCTTTATACTTGCAGCTGCATCTCAGCGCATCCATTCTGAGATACTTCTTGAACTTCTTGTCTCTGGCACCATAAATTATCGGGCTCAGGAACCGAGGTAGAATATAGACAATCAGGTAGTTTGCAAATCTGATTTCTAGGATTCGACCCGGGAAGATGACGTGTAGAACAATCTCCACGCTTGGAGAGATGTAGGAGAGCAGGCACATGGCCAGCTGGACACCGTGAAGGAGGATGGTGTTCCTGGCTTTCTGGGCTGATGTATCAGCTGTGGAGAGCGCCCTGGCTGCAAACAGGATCTTCAGATAGGTAAAGACCAGAGTGAGAAAAACGCATGAAAAATAAATAATATCAAATGCTTTCCTTTTCTGAGCCAGTATAGGATCTTTGAACACGCTCTCACGCAAACAGAACACAGAGTTGTGTTGGAAAAAGCTTATTGGCTCAGTTGCCAGAGTCACAAACAGATCTGTTATATCTGGGGCCACACATATAAACCAAATCAATCCGATGACTGCATAAGTCCTCTTCACTGTGCAGATTTGAGAGTAATGCAAAGGTTTGCAAATGGCAATGTAGCGCTCTATGGCCATCCCGGCCAAGCTGACTGGAGTGTTTCTGGTGGTGAAGACCGCCACCAGGACGAAGAAGCAGCAGAGCGAGACGTTGATCTTGTAGAAAATGTAGCTGAGGATGAAAAGTGCGAAGGTCACAGTAAGTTGAATGCCGTCATTGATCACCATGTGGATGAAGAGGATGTAACGAGGATCTGCATAGAAAGTCTGTTGGAAGAAAAAGAACAGAGAGGCTTAAATTTGTATTTATGCATTACCAGATCATCTAGCATTACACTAAAATTTGATTTAGTGTAACATGAATCATGGACTAACCATGACCAAACATCAACATCAACATCCTGGAAAAAGAAAATGAATAGAATTTATTTGAATCTCTAAATCTTCAACCATCTATTTGATCAGTTTTGAAAAATGTTTGGCAAATAAACAATAGAAAGTTGTGCTTCACACATACATTTGGTCTTTTCCACTCCGATGCACCTTTTGGTTTCCTTTTCAGTAACAAAGAAACTGGTCAGAGATTAGAGTAGAAAAGAGAAATGACCCTCAACATACAGCCTGAACTACAATATTATGCTTTAGACTTTTAGATAGTAAAATAAATCTAAAATGTATATTTCACAGGTTTCATAACATCAAATTTTTCATCCTGTCTGAAACCTATAGATAAATATGTTACAAAGATATTCTGCAAATACATTTTTTTTAAAAAACAGTTTATTGCTTTGAGCTGTAGATGTGTGTACCTGATGTCTAAAAAAAGTGGCAGCCAAGGTGCAGTTGATATATGTGAGGACAAGCCAGATGAGCACGACAATCAGGTTCTTCACCAAGGCCATGGTGAAAGTATCTCTGTATAGCACAGACTGATCAGAAAAAGGAGGAAACAAGTCACAGTGATTACAGAAATTATGCAAACATGTCATCTCTCAAGCTTTGGAGACTGTACCAAATGAACAGCAAAATTACAAGAAAAATGTTTTCCACAGGTTATATTTCAGTGATATTCTCTGTCAACACACCTGATAAGGGGAAGTTGTGTTGTTTGTGAGGCTCAGTAATGAGCTCATGCTTCACTGTAACACCACAGAGAAACTAAGTAAAAGAAAGATGGCAGTAAATGTTGAGAAAGGTACATTCAAGTTAAACATGTTCAAAACACAAAAACTTCTACAATATTTGCATTCTGTATTTGTCACTAAAGACGGCTTTCTTTAGCAAAAAATAGATGATAAAATTTTCCTGTGTTTAAACAGAGCTAGACAGATTTTTCTATGATTTTGCATATTACACAGACTTGAAAGCAGCCACATCTGTTTGAATTGGAAGATCAACTGTACACTAATCACTGCATGGCAAAAATATTACAGTGTAAATAAATGAAAAAAATCTAAAGGGTGACAAACTGATTTAATTAAAACTTTAAGTTTTGATGTAAAATATAAACTCTTCAAAATCTGCTAATGTAAACGAGAAACTCAGCTCCTCACCTATACTTACCTGACCTCAAGTGAGACGCAGACAAAAAGAAGCAGCCTTTTAAAGACAGCAGTGTTTGGTGGTGAGCTGGAAAATGTGATGGGAATAATGATGTGATTCCACATTGAAACAACAATAATGATATCAGTTCCAAGTTTTCTCATCCTGTTATCTATTACTACATATATTTACTCTATTCTGTCATCTAATTTTTATTTTCACAAATATATATATATATATATATATATATATATATATATATATATATATATATATATATATATATATATATATATATATATATATATATATATATATATATATATATATATATATATATATATTAACACTACCCAGGTAGCTACAATATAACATTCAGATCTGAAAACTGAACCGGACTGAAAACAAATCAAAGGAATAAAAAACCCTTGAACTTGACTGACTTTACTTAGGACTACTAAAAGAAAACAATGACTATTTTTTTCTGTTTGTGTTTTTGTCAGAATGTGTAATAAATATGTGTTTTGTTCAACACATTGTTTCCCTTGCTCCTCCTGAGTTGTACCGAGTTCTGATATGCTATTTAATTATAAAGATTCATAGTCACTGATGCCCTTGTCGCAGGTGACTTACCAGGTTAGTAGATTTTACACAAGTTTATATGTATACCATATTTCAGCAACAAGGCAATTTAAAGAGTTTTACATCAGTTTTACTCACACAAAAAAAATGCAAAGTTGTAGACAACAATTGTCAAGTGTCGCCGTTACACCTCAAATGTTGATTAATGTGTCATTAATAATGTTTCAAAAGCAACTCTAAACAGATGGATTTTAGTCTAGATTATAAAGCGCTCAGTGTTTCGGTTGTTCTGTTGTTTTCTGGGAGTTTGTTCCAGATTTGTGGTCCATATAAACTGAATAATACTTCTCCATGTTTGGTTCTGGGGATGCAGAGTGATGAAGTCATTTACTAATAGACCTTTAGCTGATAATGATCTTATATTTAAGATCCAGTTTAAGTGACATGGGGGCAGATCGTTCTTGAGATTGAGATTCCTTTAAATATAGGATGGGCCTGACATTTGATTTCAGATGTTTGTATTTCTGGTTTTTGTTAATCTTCTTTTAGTGATACTGAGGTACTGTCCTATTTTTCAGTGGATTAGAAGCATTCTGGAGGAAGACGTGTGTAAACAAAATGTCTGGACTCCGGTTTCAGACCTGAGAGTGGTGGATCCCCTGTGGAGTCAGAGCCAGATGGCTTTGATGAAGTAAGGTTGGCTACTTGAGCACTAAAAAAAGAATTACAGTACCAAGGAGAACCTGTTGTGAATGAGAGACAATGACTGAATGTAGTGTAAAGTGCTTCGGGGTTTCCTGGACTTGATAAATATCTATAGAGGCCATTTACCATTTACTGTTTGATTGTGAGACTCATTATGTAGGTTACAAATGTAATCTATATTATTTTATCATAAAAATGAGTAAATGTAGTTTTAATTATTGGTATCCTCTTGATGGTTTAATGGAAAGTCTTAGCTTGAAACATGTTTTGCAAATAGCTGGAGTGACAATGAGTGACATGCTACTGTAATTAGATTACAGTCATATTCTTCAAACTAGTATATGCGCTGTCATGCGTTTATGCCTTTTGAAAAAAGTCTTTCTGCATATATTAAGGATATTTTTTATTAGGCTTGCCTATCTGGATGAAAAATCATTTTTATTGGTCTGATGTAATATTCTAAACATAAATGTTATAATAATTTGCTATAAGCTGAAACCATTATTAGTAACAGAAATAAAGGCCTGAAAACATCAGTCAATGTGTAATTGGCCAATATAATGTGCTTCACTTAGTGAATTGAGTTACTGAAATAATTTACAGTTCCAATAATATTCTTTGAAGTGTAAAAACACATAAAAAAAAACAAGGTAGTTAAAAGCAACATTGAAAACTGTTGAAAATGTACTGATAAGAGGGAATAAATTATTGGACGAAAGCATGAGACAAAAGCTAAAGTAAGACTTTACCAAACGTTAACTAAACAAAATAAAATGTTTCCCAATAAGGAAGGAACACATGAATAAGCATTAACTTTTCTGGAAACATGCATTTTAATCAGTTTATTTTGTTTGACAAAACTAATTTCATCATATCGTGTGAAAATGTTACTAAACAAGACTTTATTTGTTTTACAAAATGTTGAAGAACATAAAATAAATATAAGATTTTCAAAATTACATCATTGCATATGAGGAAAACCAAATCTCTCTGTATCTCTCTCTCTCTATATAAGTATATATTAAAATATTAAGAAGCTCAGGTATGTTTTAAAATAAATAAGAAAAACTCTGCAGGAAGTAGAACATTCCTTTATGTTGGGTTCTTTTCCATCTTTTTTGGATCAATGCTTGCCTTATTTGAGGGTAAAAAGTATCTTTTCAGGTACTTTCTGAACAATTTGTCCCTTATTCCATAAACTATTGGACTGATGAGTCGAGGCGTGACTTGAATCAGCAAAGAGATCACAAAGCGAATGATCAGAGCATCTCCTGGGAAAAACTTTATGATGCCCTCAATCATTATGCTATGAACATAACTTAGCATACACAGCAGCAGCTGGAAGCCGTGCAGCAGGACGGTGTTCCTCGCTTTCTTAGCGTTTGCAGAAGCAGCTTGTGCCGTGAAAAGTATTCTGAAATATGCATAGAAAAGAGTGAGCCAAACAATCACCAAATAAGTAATGTTGAATATGTCCCTCTTCGTTTCAAGCTGTGGATAAGTGAAAATATTTGTCCACATGCAGAAAATCTTGGAATTAAAATATTCTGCAGGTCTTGTTGCCACAACTACAAACACATCTGGCAGTATTACAAGAGAGTTTAGGAACCATATCAAAGAGATCACAATGTAAGTTTTCTTGACTGTACAGATCTGAGGATGGCGAAGAGGGAAGCATATGGCCAGGTAGCACTCTACAGCCATGGCAGCAAGCGTTAAGGGGTTGTTTAGATTTGAAGTTATGGCAATAATAAGCGTGATAATGCAAAATGATACATTGATTGTGAACAGGACGTAGCTCAGGAATATGAGGAGGACCATCAATGCTAACATGATGATGTCATTGACCACCAGATGGATGTAGAGGATGTAACGAGAGTTCATGTTGAAAACCTGAAAGGAAAGACAAAACGTTGAGGAAATGAGGGGGGAAGATTTTAGCGTCATCACTAATTAGGTTACACTAATCTAAAATAATGTAAACTAATTTATATTTCTTAGGCTCATAAGTGAATGAAAAAATAATATGTAATTTCAAACTCTTCAGCACAACTTCATAAAAGATTTAGATTACTTTAAGTTTTTATGTGTCTGTGTGTATAGTTTGGACCCTGTGTGGATTAGAAATAAAAACACAATTAATTCAATTTTTTTTGTTTTTAAATATCAACATCCATCGCTGTTGTATAACCATGTCAATAAAAGAATGAACTGTTCAGGTTAATCACTGAGCTTGAAAAAACAAACATACACATGATAAATGGTAAAATGACTCGAACTGTATAATCTGAGCTGAAGTAACATATTTTTAAAATAAATATTATGTAGTAGAGTGGGATTCATTTATTTCAATAATTAGCAGAAACAGAAACAAATTTGTTCTTAATATCTGATTTCCCATTAGTCTATTTTGAACAATCATTGATTAGTAATAATTAATGTCTTTTGATCACAGTGGTGCACAGATTGATGCATCACTGCTTAGCATTCTAATAAAATGCCAGGAATACTAATAATAAAGCAGTCAAAAGATAAATTAAATGCAACAATGAATCTAAAAAATGTTCCTCACTCTTACACACTTTTGACAAAAATATTGCTTTTTCAACTTTGGTTGAGACCAGCACATAGTCTGAAGAAATGCAATGAGGAAAAGAACAAATTCTCAATCAGCAACTTGAAGACATGTACGATTTATGACAAGGTGAAACAACTTTCTGTTTCTTTGAAATGATAAATGCTACAACTGTAAACACCAACAAAAACTCTATGCTGAAAGACCCAGATCCTTCATGACATATTATTGTTCAACTTTTATTTTACGGCAAAAATAAGTATGTTTTGTGTCACCTATCGTCTTTTACTGAAGCAATCAGGGTAAATTTCTGAATAAGACAGAATTGATACCTGATGTTTTCTGAATATGTGTATCAGAATCCCATTTATGTAGATGATGGAGAGAGAGAAAACAACAGTGAATCCACTCTTAAGTATTGCAATGTGCAGGGGGTCCTTATTTCTGGTTGCTGTGGTATTCATGCCAGTACATGAAGGACTGGCAACTCATCTGACATAATCTGGCAACCTGCAGAGAAATATTTATCAAAGACATAACATAAAAGTGACAAAATTTTACACAGCAGCATGTCAAGTTTATACAGCTAGAAAGAGTAGAATTTTGTTCAACATAATTCACTTTAAACTAATATACACTTTCATTTGTCATCAGCTTAAAAAAGCATGTCTTAATGAAAACTTAATAAAAACAAGTCTTTGATAAATGTGTGTTTTTTTCCAATTTACTGATGATCTATCTTAAAATCACAAGAAATATTTTTGAAAAATAGTAGAGCTGAAAAATTAACTCTTCAGCTCTGGTAATGACAGCAGCAACAAGATTCAAATCAGGTAAATCAGAAACATCTCTAACCTGTGGCTCAGCAATTACCCTGAAGTCTCAAAGTTTACACACAAGAACAGGATGAAGGAGACTCACCTTGTGATGGTTACACACAGTTATATTTCAGACAAATAGTCAGCTGTGCTTGATACGGTTCAATTTATATAGGCTGAGCAAAAGTCATGGGATCAAAAATAGTCGAGTGTTTCTGTATCTGTGTGTGTATAACCACCCACATCTGTCTGCGCAGTAGCACTTGCTCACAGACTCAAAGCCTGATTTCACACACAATTAACTTTAATAAATAGCATTCCTTAATAAAACCATTCAGACAACAAAAATGCTACTACTAGGTGAATATTTTCCATATCAGATCAAAGGTACAATTTTGTTGTTCTTGTGACCTCAGTATCAATTATTATTTTTGGTGACCACATCCATTCCTTTATTAACACAATGTGCCAGTTTTCTGATGACTACTTCCAGAAGGATAACAGATCATTTCACAGAGCACAAATAATCTCAAGTTAGTTTCTTGAACATGACAACTTGTTTTCTGTTGACATGGTCAGTAATCTTCTAGTGTCCTCCTCAATGGCCTGCCCACATATGTACCTGAATATGAATAGGCAAATACAATATAATGGATAAAGTTCATTCTTTTTTTTGTTTGTTTGTTTTGAAGGTTTTGTTGGCTCTAGTGTCCTTTACTTGAGAGAGGTCAGACAGGAAAGAAGTAATTATTCCTATGTAGATGTACTTGAGTTTAAATGTTTTACAAGTCCATAAATCCATTGGAATGGATGACTGGTATTAAACAAAAATGTGAAACAAATTACAGTTTTTAGAGACTTACATAACCAAAGCTTAGTGTGATAAAGTGTATGAAAACATGAACTCTTGTAAAAGAAATTACAAGTCTGTGAACTGTTTGATTTATGTTATTTTTTATTCAGACAACCAAATAAATGTCAAATAACAACCAACGTTATTTTTGCGGTAAAAACTTAAAAGGTGAAATCTATGTATGTTTCATTCAAAACAGAAACAATAATAAACTGGAGAAAATGTAAAATTATGGGCTGTAAGATATGTCTCCCTCTTACCATAAACTTTTATAACCCAGAACATGATTGTCCTAAACCCTAAATCTTGTCTGGATCATGTATGTGTGCTTACACTGCAAAAATATTTTTAGGATCCAGAGTAGTTTTCTGTCACTATTCTTGCACTCCCATCGTTTCCAGTGAGGACTGAAGGCTAGGTAAGGTTACCATGATAGAAATCTATTCCAGAAAATTACCTGATGTGAAGTTAGTGCATTTTGGATGTAAAAATGTTTGTGCTAATCATCTGTTAGTGGTTGAATATTTCAGTATATTGCTTATACTTACCTTTATTATAAGCTAATTTACAGTAGCATTACTCTTAAATTATAAAACAGGAATGATTAATGTTCTTTGTAAACATTGTTTAACACAGCCATTCATGTCATGAATTCAAATTGAGTTTAAAACTTAAACTAAAACTAGGTGGAAGAATTTATTTCAAAACTAAATGAGGTTTGTGGCTCAGTTTTTATGGAACTCACTCCATAACTTCTTCAAAGCAGCTTCAGACTTACTGCCAGGAAGTAGCTTAGCATGTTTCCTCTATAAAGCTGTACTGTTCTTTGATGTCATTTCAACAGTACTGCCTACGAGGACTGTTTTTTGGGATAGACTTCTACTAAAGTAGCCACAATTTCACCCTTTTAGATGTCATCGAACAAGAAGGAATAAAGAATGGCTCCCTAAAAACTATCCTGGGCCTTGAAAAAAGTACTTAAACTAGAAATATCTTTATATTTTCCTCTTTTGTACCTTTTTTGGATGAACAGCTGGATTTAAAGGTAACAGGTATCGTTTTAGGTGTTCCCTGAACATTTTGTCCCTTATGCCATATACCATGGGACTGATGAGCCTTGGCATAATCTGAATAAATAGTGCAATTACATACCGAATGGCTAAAGTATCTTTTGGAAACAGCATTGACAGGCCCTCTATTGATATATTATAAATATAGTGTAGCATGCATAACAACAGCTGAAATCCATGAAGTAGGACAGTGTTCCTTGCTTTCTTTGCATTTACTGAAGCAGCCTGTGCAGTGAAAAGTATTCTCAAGTATGCATAAAAAAGAATGAGAAAAACAATGACTAGAAACAAAATGTTGGATACATCTTTCTTCTTTTCAAGGATTGCATCTGTAACAATGTTAGTCCACAAGCAGAAGACCCTGGAATGAAAGTACTCTGCAGGTCTTGTGGCAATAATTATGAACAGATCTGGTAAGATTGTCAATAAACTAAGGACCCATATCACAGTGATCACAATGTAAGTTTTTCTGACTGTACAGATCTGAGGGTGACGGAGAGGGAAGCATATGGCCAGGTAGCACTCTAGAGACATGGCAGCAAGCGTTAAGGGGTTGTTTAGACATGCACATGTGACAAGTATTAGCATAATGATGCAAAATGAGACATTGAGAGTATATATAATATAACTCAGAACTTGGAGGAGGATCATCATTGAAAGCGTGATTATATCGTTGATTACCAGGTGTATGTACAGGATGTAACGAGAATTTGTGTTGAAAACCTGAAACAAAAGACAAGATTTTTCAGGAAATGGAATAGAAAGACAGACCTTTTTACTTTGACTTTCTAAGTTCATAGTGTGAAATGATCTGAATATCAATACTAAAATTGTTTCTTTTTCTTTTCAGACATTTAATTTAAAAATATTTTCGTTACTATCACAATCTCCCAAGGTCAATAAAAGCAGTTTATTGGTGCTATGTAACCGTTCTCTAATGATAGTAGAAAGTCATATAATCAAATGTATGTTTTTACCTGATACCTCCTACTTTAGGATAATCAGTCCATAATTGTTAAAGGACTTAAATTATTAATGATCTTGATCAGTTGAAACTTTACATGCACTTTAGTTTCACAAATGTAATCATCTAAGTCACAATTTATACAGGGATAAACAGACATTCAAATTAAAAGGTTTAGTAAAAGATGTAACCTGAAACATTTCATAGCAACAAGTTTTATCATTTCAATATTGTAACAGCTGGAGTAAAATTAATTTTCAAGAATTTCTTCTGGTTAAGCATTATAAACTTTAAGTGGTGTCTCGCAGCTGTACATTGTGGACATGTGTTCTTTATTCAGACATTATTGTCAGAAAACTTTTAAGTATTTTTTAATACTTAATGAAAACAACAGACAATTGTAAATAAAAAATACAACTTTCAGAAAAATATAAGACAAAAGCAATTTAACAAGTAGACCGTGTAATTGCTTGAATAAAGCAGCAGTGTTGAACCTAATTTCCTACCTGGATGTTTTCTGGAGAGAAGGCAGATAACTCAAATTTTACCTTAAATTTTCCAATGGCCTCATTTTGTCACTTTAAAACTGCAAGTACAACAGCTAAAAAACAACAATTCTAAAATTTCCACTTAACTTCATGATATTTGAAAGGGGACGTTTTGCAACAACAGAAAACTGGGTCCATGTTACCTCAGTTACTGCACAAAAAACACAAATGCTTATTTTCAAAATGTATAAAATTGATACCTGATGTTTTCTGAATGTATGAACCAGAGTCCCATTAATGTAGATAATAGCAAGAGAGAGGACAACAGTGATCACATTCTTTAAGATAGCTACATACAGCGGGTCCCGGTTGACAGTAGTGGTATTCATACCAACATTTAGAGAGTTTGGGGGTCATCTGACAAAGTGTGTAGAACTGTGGAGAAATATTCAACATATTATTGTTAAAACTGACTAAATTAATGTCATAGGCAAGTTTGAAAAACAGAATTTAAACTGTGAGGTTTAAGTATCTATAAATATGCTTAATATTATTAAAAGAAATACAAGGAGTTTTTAATATGCATAATATAGAATGCCAATAATACGGTATTTAAAAAACTCAGTGCAACTTTGTTCATTTTAGTTCTGTAATGGTCACACGTAATTTAAAGTCATTTAAAGCAAATTGTGTCTTTTCTCTTCAAGCTTTTTTATCAAAGATGACAGTCAGTAGTTGTTAGCTTAAAAATGTCCTTTGTTTACTCACATTTTACATTTTCTAATTGATGTATTTTGTAATGGTTAATGATCACAGCAATAAATAATAGAATAAAATATTCATTTTGATCAAAAATATTTCTTTTCCTGCTGCAATCAATCCAGCAGAACAAAAAACAAATACCTGAAAAAATTAAACAGTACAATTTCACAACACAATACTCTTTGCAAAGGGTACCAACACTAGAAGCAAACAGAAATTTAGTAAATCACATCTGACATACATATTGCAATTTTTTAAAAACAAATCTTTAAATAATACTAAATAATCATTAAATGCTTAAATTGAACAACTGCACAAAAACTCACCAGGTTTATGCTGCAGATCAGTCAGATCTGCTCGACATAACCCAATATATAGTTAAAGTGGAGAAAAGTCAAGGGAACAAAAAATAGTCATGTGTTAATGCGTGTGGGTGTGTGTGTGTAGGTGCTTCCCTTTTGCATAATGTGTGAATGTAGCTAAGGACAACCACATGTTAGCATTGCAAGTCCATTGGGATGAGGATGGAAGTCAGAGTATTTGTCTGTTTTTGTTTGTTTGTTTCATCCATCCCTCCATCCATCAGATCTAAAGCTCAACCTTTAGACAAATACACTAACTTCCATCCTCTTTCACCAAACGACTGCTTAAAAAAATAAATGAAACATAAAACATAAACAACTATATGTCTTGCTTAGTGTGTTTAAAACATTGTCAGCTATTAGAGTACTAAATATGTTTAAGAAGCAAGTTGTCAAGTGCCTAATTTTGCACATCAGCATCAAAGATGTGGCCAAAATACATTGTCTGCAAACCATTTTTTTTTAGATACCTAAAGAAATATTGGCAGGTTGGTTTAAATGGTGATCAAAGTGTGCTACAGAGTTACAGTTACGTGGGCTGGTACCAGTATGAGGGTATACAACGGTCTAAAAACTATTTCAAAACCTCTTAAATGACTTTGCTTCAATGCTTTTTCTTAAACTAGATGACAAAGGGTCTGGCAGAATGACAGAGGTTTTCTGCTAATGAGAGTTATTAGGTTTCCTATAGACATTTCCTCAATAGCTGTAATTTTGCATCAGGTTGAGTTAATTGGCTTAACGTTTTTACTCATAACTGTTGGAAAACACAAATTTGTTTAATAGAGTTACTGTTTATTTACTGCATTTTTGAGGATTACAGTGTTGTGCAGCCCACCATCAATCTAACAAAAACGAACCTGAATCTGTAAAGCTGAAGCTAAAGTCCACCCTAACAAAGCCCTCTGCTATAGTAAAGCTACATTACTAAACAGGCAAAACAGTAAGGCCACCTCATTGTTTTTGAAAGTCATTAAAAATTTTATTTGTTTCACCTAATTTCCATGTGGTTTCTTTTCTTCAAATCCATTTTATTTGTCAAAAATATCTACTCTGCTGTTGACATAACCAAAACTCAGTTTAGTATAGTGAATGAAAAGGGAGCTCTAGTAAATTAGACAAATGACAAGTGAGAACAGCATGATTTTTTTTTTATTTAGACAATCTGTGATTAATCATTTGCATTTTGTGATTAGAATTTAAATGGTAAAGTTTCAGTGCGGCTCATACAGAAATGATTTTAAAAAATGGAGAAAAAAACATGACAAAAAAATGAAAGTCACAGAAAACTGAAGCAGAACTGAACAGAAATTTAACTGAATCACAATTCTTGCACTTACACCTTTTATGATGTAATATCAAAAATGCTATCTCCTTGCAAAGGCTGTTTTAGGGGGTAGATTTTTACTGAGGTATTCTCATTTTACACTATTATATGTAGTTCAATACAAAGGAACAAAGAGAAAGACCATATTGGGCCTTTAAAAAGGTTCTTGAAATATAAATATCCATATGTTTAACTTTTTTGGACATTTTCTGGATAAATGTTTGAATTTAAAGGTAGCAAGTATCTTTTAAGGTACTGTCTGAACATTTTGTCCCTTATGCCATAAACTATCGGACTTATGAGCCTTGGCATGACCTGAATCAGTAGAGAAATTACATACCGAATGGCTAAAGTATCTTTTGGAAACAACATTGACAGGCCCTCTATTGATATACTGTGAATATAGCTTAGCATGCATAACAACAGCTGAAAGCCATGAAGTAGGACAGTGTTCCTTGCTTTCTTTGCATTTACTGAAGCAGCCTGTGCAGTGAAAAGTATTCTAAAGTATGAATAAAAAAGAATGAGCCAAACAATGACTAGAAACAAAATGTTGGATACATCTTTCTTCTTTTCAAGAATCGGACTTGTAAAAATGTTAGCCCACAAGCAGAAGACCCTGGAATGAAAGTACTCTGCAGGTCTTGTGGCAATAATTATGAACAGATCTGGTAAGATTGTCAATAAACTAAGGACCCATATCACAGTGATCACAATGTAAGTTTTTCTGACTGTACAGATCTGAGGGTGACGGAGAGGGAAGCATATGGCCAGGTAGCACTCTAGAGACATGGCAGCCAGCGTTAAGGGGTTGTTTAGATTTGTAGCTATGGCAAGCATTAGCATAATGATGCAAAATGAGACATTGAGTGTATATATAATGTAACTAAGAACTTGGAGGAGGATCATCAATGCGAGCATGAAGATATCATTGATTACCAGGTGTATGTACAGGATGTAACGAGAATTTGTGTTGAGAACCTGTAACAAAAAACAAGTTTTTTCAGAAACAGCGAAGAAAAGATATGTGCAATACATTAGCAAGTCTACCTTTAAATTTTGATTTCTAAAACTCATAATGGGAAATGGATCCCAATTGGTTAAATTATGTATTTGTTTCATCAACATATTTACAGAAGTCTATGTTTTCTGTAAATATCTCCCAAGGTCAATTTAAGAACTTTATTGATGTTAATTAACCTGTCTGCAATGATGCAAAAAAGCAATAATCAAATTTTGTTTTTATAGGATACATCTTTCTTTCGGAGGATCAGTCAGTAAATTTTAAGTTTATTTTCCATAGAAGTATTATAATGTAGCAATCCCTTTTTAATACTCTTACCGAGTTACAATATTTTAATATCTGTAGTAAAAGAAGTTTTTAAAAACTTTTTGTAGAAAGGCATTTTAAACCTTAGGTGGTGTATTGTGACATTACAGTGTAGACACATGTTCTTTGTCTATCTATCTATCTGTCTGTCTATACATTTTTACAAGTAACAAGTATACTGTAAAATGGTTTGAATTAAATAACTAATTTAATATTTTAAGAACAACAGCTATTTTTAAAATGCATAAAATTGATACCTGATGTTTTCTGAATATATGAACCAGAGTCCCATTAATGTAGATAATAGCGAGGGAGAAGGCCACAGTGATCACATTCTTTAAGATTGCAACATGAAGCGGGTCCCGATTGACAGTAGTGGTTGTATTCATACCAACATTTAGAGGGCTTGAGGATCATCTGACGATGTGCCAAACTGTGGAGAAATATTCAACAGGTTATTGATAAAAATTTAGAAAAGCTGGAAGACAGCATTTAAACTCTGAGGTTTTAGTGATGATTAGCACACTTAAAATTATTAAAAGGAATACAAGAAGTATTCAACAAAAAATATGATTATGAAATA
Organism: Xiphophorus maculatus; assembly: GCF_002775205.1. NCBI lineage: Eukaryota > Metazoa > Chordata > Actinopteri > Cyprinodontiformes > Poeciliidae > Xiphophorus > Xiphophorus maculatus. The sequence continues at coordinate 10,830,330 of NC_036462.1, read as the reverse complement.
CTAATAATACTATTTTGTTTTTAACACATTGTGTAATTTAGTTCATTTTAGTTTTTGAATGGTTCCTGTAAATTATTCATGTCATTATTTTAAGCAAATTTACATTTTCACTTCAAGCACATCAATCAAAGATGACAGGCAGCAGTTCTTATCCTAAATACATATTACATTTACTCACAATTTGCATTTTCAGATGCATGTGTTTTGTAATGATTCCTTATCACAGCAACAATATATGTTTTATTTCAAGCATTTTCACACTACATTGTTATCTTTGACAACACTTATGTTGTAAAAGTTTATATGTTTGATCAATTACTTTTTTTTCTCTTCTGCTGCAACCGATGAGTCTTCAAACCAAAAAACATCTAAACACATATTACAATACACTGTTATTTCTGAATGCAATGATTCTAACACAGAAGAAAAATAACAAAATTACTAAATGACAATTTACATATACTACGTGTTGCATTTTTTTCTTACCTAGAATATTTCATTAATACTAAGGACTCATCAACTGTTTAAACAGAAACAACTGTACACACAAACTCACCTGGTGATGGTTATATGGGGTTATGCTGCAGACAACAAGTCAGGGCTGCTCCACATTTCTCAATATATAACTGATATGCAGAAAAGTCATGGGGATAAAGAAAAATAGTCAAGGGGGCGTGTGTGGTGGGGGGTTAGGAGGGGTGTGCATGTATGTGCTTCGCTTTTTGTATGTTGTATGTTTGTGGCAAAGGGTGCACCTAAAAAAGAAAAATGTCACCACAGTATTTAGTTTTTTTTATTAATTTTGAAATAGTTTCAGATAAAATTTATTCTATTTTCTAAAAGAAAAATAATAAATTAACAAATTTCATTTTGTTTACAGTTAGGCAAGTTCATTTGCTTACATTAGCAGTACTAATGTAAACAAATGAGGACGGGGACGGGAGGAGACTGACAGTGGTCCGTCCCCGCCCCTTTCTGTTTGCTGCAGCGAGGTGTACTTGGGTGTACTTCGAAGGGAGTGGTAGTGGCGAAGCGGAACCTTTGTTTGGGGGGCGTTGCTTCCAGGTAGGTTTTGGGATGGTCTTCCGGTCTGCCCTAAAAAGCAATCTGGATGCTAAAGGCAGCGGCACGTTCCACTGCTGACTCCTGTCTGTTTGTCCTTTAGGTCAGTATACAGTGGTAAAAACCCACCAAGGCAACTTTGTAAGATGTGTATATATTGATTGACGTGATGTATCACTGAGTCGCGGTTTCTATGCACCGTTTTGTCAGTATTGTCGGACGGGGGTAGTTGGTAATGTGCCGGCTCGCTCTGAGGACCGTTATGTTTTAACGTCTTCATGTGGGGCCGTTGAAATATAACGTCTCCTTGTAGGACCGTTATATTTTAACGTGTTGGTGTTTGAGAAGTTTTATTTGTTTTGTTTTTTTTTTTTAAAAAAGGAATACAGTAAAATTACAGTGAAGCTTTGCGGCAGTTGGTTTGTCCTGTTTGGTGTATGTGCCGCGGTTGTCTTCAGCAGTGTGGGGTTGACTTTTGCCTGTCATGAAAGTACACCAGTGGCAATGTAAAAGGATTTACTGTGTTATAATACAAAGGTTTTGTGTGTTAACAAATAATAATAATAAAAAAAGCAATCTGGATGCTAAAGGCAGCGCTACGTTCCACTGCTGACTCCTGTCTGTTTGTCCTAACGATTGCATCATCACTGTTACAGCAGTTCTGACACTCAGGACCTGTAACACTAAGGACTCATCAACTGTTTAAACAGAAACAACTGTACACACAAACTCACCTGGTGATGGTTATATGGGGTTATGCTGCAGACAACAAGTCAGGGCTGCTCCACATTTCTCAATATATAACTGATATGCAGAAAAGTCATCGGGATAAAAAAAAAATAGTCAAGGGGGCGTGTGTGTGGGGGGGGGGGTGCATGTATGTGCTTTGCTTTTTGTATGTTGTATGTTTGTGGCAAAGGGCAGCTGCATATTAGACTTGCAATAGCATTGGGATGAGAATGGAAATTAGTGTATTTGTTTAAAGCTTGTTTTAAGTGTTAATTGCCACTACTATTTTTTTTAACAAAAATAAAATGTAAAATATAAGTAACTCTATGTATGGTCTAAAGTGTAAAACATTTTTAGCTCTGACAAATACGTAAAACAGAGTTGGTGTACAAACTGTGGACAAAGGACATTGACATAGACGGCACATTTTTGATGGGTCTAAATGTGACAAAATAAATTAGACGTGGAACAGAAAGTCCTGTAATGAGTGACACTTCTCATGTGACATTATTTTGCACCCAGACTAATTTTACAGATGTGTCATCACATCTGGCAAACATTCAGTTTACCTTCTATTTTTAAAGGCCTTTCAGGGCCTGCTGCCAAGTTGGATGATGCTGCCACCACCAGGTGTGTTTTTGGTGAGGCGCGGTGTTTGGTGTCTCCCAAATGTAGCTGAATGAATGAAACCGGCTCTCATTGATTGAGAACAGCTGTACATCCAATTAACTGCCAGCAGCTGGGTATAAAGGGAGACTTTTTCCTGGTCAGACATTGTCACATCTCAGCATGAGTTGTTGCTTGTTTGGTCAGCAGTGTGCACAGGTCCAGTAACTTCAGTAAGTACTGTTTCAACCACGTAAGATGTGGCTGTTTGTTTACTTCAGCTCATTTGTGAAATTAGAAATAACTGCTGTCCAAACTTTTGGTCTGTACTGTACATTAATCACGTCTAATTCATATCAACATGTTTTTGTTGCTTAGTTAATGTACTACTCAGAAAAAATTATTTTGAGTTTGCAATACATAAATCCATAATGTAACTTTCTTTTATTTATATTGCTGTAAATGGTTTTGTTAGGGCAATTGGTTTGCATACTTTTTAAGTAAGAAATTTATAATTTTCCAGTAGACTTAGGTTATAACCTATTATGTCATTACCACGCACACTGAATTCTCCAGCTAGTCGACTCATGTAATTTGATGTCTACAACTTGCCCTTATTTTAAACTTTTAAGAATATTAAGGTCCACTTGTGCACCTATAGTGTAAGCACTAATCGATACAAATTGCAGATACCACTAACTTTCCTTCCATTATTACAACCTTTTGTTTCATTGATTTCCTTCTTCATTGTCAATTTATTCAACCCATGGGGACACAGTTAAGTCTTAACTTGTTTCTCTTCATTAAGTAAATCCACATTCATTCAGACATATAAATAAAATGTCAAAAGCATCATTGAGCCTGAACCAAAATGACATTATAACTGCTGTTTTTACATCAATGTTAGAATTTGTCCTTTAAACTTACATGTCCAGGTGTGTTAATCAGTTTCACATATGAACCTCCAAATGTTTGGTTTAACTCATGAGCATCTGATTATCATCCTTGTAATTTGAGAACTGATGAAATGTTGCATGAAATGAATGATATAATTATATTCCTCTACACCCCCAAAGATCCTCTTCTGTATTTAAAAAATCCGCGGTGGCACCCAATAGCATAACGTTCTCGACTGGTACATGTCGATAAAAATACGGCCCACTCTGTGAAACAATGATGGTTTCGCCATCTCTTCCGGTATGTTCTGTGGGTTTTGGTTGAGGCTCTCTGCTCTTTGTGGATCACCATTGTCTTTTTCTGCCACCCTGGATTTTATTCTCTCGTGCTCTATCTGCAGAGCTACCATTTCTTTATTGAGCTCTTTATTTTGTCTTTTAAGCCAGTCCAGTTTTTTATTATTTTCTTTCAAATCATCCGCTAATTTTTTTTTTCAGTGCTACTTGTTTCTGCTCCAGTGTCACCCTATAGCTCAACAGCTCACCAAAATCACGTTTGATTTGCTGTTCTGATGAGTTTGCTTTGTCCAATTCTGAATTAAGTTTTCATATCTGGTTCCTGTAGTATTCGTTTGATTCCACAAGGATGTTGCTCTTTGCTTGCCATCTGCTTGCTTTATCATTTCTAATGAGGCGCTCGAGTTTTTTCCTGAGACTTTCCACAGTCTTCAGCAGCTGCTCATTCTCTTCTTGCAGTATCTCATGGCTCTTCTGCAAAATACAACAACCCACATTTTGAATGGAGCCTGTGGGGTTTCTAAAGCTGTCAAACTCTGAGCCACTTCCCGAAGCAGTCACGTGGTACCGCCGGGCAGCGAGGCTTCGGACGTCATCGTTTTCGGCTCCTCCCCTAAATGAAGCTTCGATACGCGGAAACGCCCCCTCCAAACGCCCCTCCTCGAAGCCTCGGCACATCACGTAACATCACTAGCTTGACCTATTTGGCTTCATCTGTTCCGTCTTGGTTTAGGAATCAGTTCTCCTCGTTTTGACTGCCCTCTCCTGCTGGAAGGCCTCTGTGCAGCACACTTCCTCCTCCCCTTACAGTTATTTATTTTTTAAACTAGATATAATAAATGTAACTTTAAATCACATGGAATCACATGTCTCTCTCATTGGTGTGTTTAATCCTAAGCACTTACTGGTGCAAATTCCAAGGTGGCTTTTTTTTTAAAGTCATCTTCTCCAGTAATCTGATTTGCTTGGTGTTTATCTTCATGCTGCAAAGGTAGCTGGTAATACTGATTAACCAGTGAATGAACCTTCCAGACACAAGTATTGATATGCTAAAATCACTTGAGACACACTGAAGTTTAAAGAGTCTGAGCAACATTGTGCATTCAGAAATGGGTTTCATGGGATATACATCCTGTTTTGTCAATGGGTATGTCATTAGGATCATATGCATTTTTAAAAATTTTAAGCTTTCTGATTTTCTTCTACCACTGACTCTCAGCAACATAGCTAATGGAAACAGCACAGCAATTCAAAGCTGCAGTAGGTAATTTACATTTTAACATGAAAACTCACTGCCCAATGGGCATTTGTGAAAATAAAAATTGAGTTCTACCTCCTTGTGGTCCTGCTGCCATCTGCAGAAATACACTTTTCCGTGAAATGACCAATTAGAATCAGGAAGGTCTTAGTGCTGCACACTGCTTACTCCCTGTTCTCTGCTGCACTACAGCTCCTTTCCCACAAAGGAGTCTGCTGTGAATTCTTAGGCCTCTGGTTATATGGCCTAACTTATGGCTTAAGTTAGCAAGACCGACACCTGAAACGGATTTTACTGGAGTTTTTTTCTCCATCAGCACAACTTCAACACAAGTTACCTAATGATGCAGCTTTAAGAATGGGGAAAATTTTAACTTGAGTAATATCAAATAATTTTTCAGTTTTTCCATCAATCATACACAAGTTGTACCATTTCTGTATACATGGAACACTTTTTCATTTAAGACAATTCTCATCTAAATGCAGTACAAACACAAATGTCAACATTTATTTCAATATTTTTAAAATTCACATTGTATCTTAAACATGTATCTCTAGGTCCTAAGACTACATAAGAAGTAATCTGTGAACCATTAATATACTCCATTGCAATACACCAAAGTTCAATTTAAGTCTCTTATTTGCATTGAGTGAAAGACTGCACAGTGAATGAAAGTAGAAAATATTTCACTAATTCAAAGGTGAATCTAATTTTGTTTTCTGTCACACATCCAATAATGTTTATTACAGGTCATTTTTGTTTGCTTGAATCAGAAACATGCATTGTCTAATTTTACAGATAGCACAGTGTACATTTTAAAATGATCAAATTTAGGATATCTACACCGACACAAGAAACGCTTACGGATGTAGTTTGTTGACTTCTCCGATGCTGCACAAAAGATACTTTTTCAAATATTGTCTAAATGTGCTGTCTCGTACCCCGTACACAATAGGACTCACTAATCTGGGCAGAATCTGGATCAATATGTACCAAAAAAAATATGCTTGGACATATTGTGCAATAGGCAGAAACACCAGAAACATCTTTGCCAAAGGGGTTACATATGTTAGCATACACAAAAGTAGCTGAAAACCATGAATCAGGATAGTATTTCTGGCCTTTGCCATTCCATCAGCTGAGTTAGCAGCATGAGCAGCACAAAAGATCCTGAGGTATGTAAATAAAAGTGTAAGCCAAACTCCAGATAAAAAAATTATATAAGAAACATCTCTCTTTTTTATGCTTATTGGGTGTCGGAAAACAGTGTCTCTTTCACAAAATACCGTAGAGTTAAACAACCACAGAGGCTCTGTGGCGAGGATAAGAACGATGTCTGGCAAAACCGTTGCTGCGCTTAAACCCCAAATACAGCCAATGAGGAAATATGTTCTTTTTATGGTGCAAAGTTCAGCATGTCGCAGTGGGAAACAAACGGCGATATAGCACTCCACCGCCATCAAAGCTAAATTTAAAGGAGAGTTCACAGTGGTGAAAACGGCAAAGGTAACAATAAAGCAGCAGAAAGAAGTGCTAATTCTGTAGAAGATGTAACTAAAAACAAACAAGCTGATGGATGTAGTCAGCTGGATCATATCATTAACCACCAGATGGATGAACAGGATGTAACGAGGATTCATGTAAAATATCTGTAAGAGAAAAAAAAGGATATTTTAAGTGATTTTATTCATTTAATATGATTTTATTCAATAATTGACAAAGATGGCTAAGGACGTAAAATGCTTACTTCATGTTTTCTGAAGGTGTGAATCAGTGTTCCATTAATGTAGTTGATGGTGATGCCAAGAGCCACTATGAGAACATTTTTGGTCACTGCAGTGCCGAGAGAGTCTCTATAAGTTAAGCTGCTTGACATGTTGCTGAAAGATGAGGAATTCATCTTCAATTTGTGCTTATGTCTATGAAAAGATGACATCAAACAACATTATTTACATTAGTATAGTACAACAATAGTATTTTAAATGTTTGAATTTTAAAGGCACATTGTTCTTGTGCTTAGAACAAGTTATCTCTGGAAGGGTTTAGACAGTATTTACTGTATATAAATATTTTTTTTCTTCATATTAGTTATTGTTCTTACTATTTTGTATATGTTGTTTTTATTTCTTCTGTATTTTTTCTGACTTTTTAACTAATAAAATAAAAAAAATAAGCAAGCTGAACTTTGCAACCAGATCATCTAGGTAGATTCTTTGAGTTAAGGGTTTTGTTGTTTTTTTTTTTTTGCTTTGATTGCAGTAGAAGAGAACTCCTTGCCTAACTCTGTCAATTACTTTCTCGTTGCTTGTGGAGATACTTGTAGCAAAACAGATGGTTATTGTATGAAAACCTCACTGTGGCCTGTTTTGTCGTTTAGGAAAAACATTTGCTTGATGCAACATTGCCTATAATACTTAAGAAAATGCACTAAGTAATTGATGGGCAACAGAGTCAGGACAGGCCAGCCTGGCATTACGGCACAACTAAAAGCATGAGTCAGCATGAATTAAAGCAGATTAGACCAACAACTCCATACAGTTAATCCTCATATGTCATGGCATATGATAATGAGATGCCATGTACAAATGCACTGATGACAGCAATAATACAGAAAAGTATGCTAAGATTTTAGAGAAAATAATTTTTTTAAAGGAGATGGTTTTCTAAACCATTTAAAATCATATCCTGTAAATATGACAAAAATTACATTGCTGTAGCAATATAATGTGAAAAGTGATGAAAGGTTAAAAACAGACTATAAAATATGATATTCCAGTTGTTATCAAAGACAAGTCTAAAATTGAGTTTTACTCTTTAAAGAAATTTCTCTATCTTGGCTACTACTGGCCATATTAAAACATAGCAATTTGAATTTGTAATATCTTGAATGTTTTTAAAATTAATCAAAATAAAAATCCATTCTTGCCTTTTTTTTTTTTACTTTTGTAATTATTTATACTATTCTTTTTTTCTGAACATAAAAACATGGCAACACATTCACAACAAAAATATTATGCCATACACTTCACCATCAAGCAACTGAATCTGAAACAAATATTTAAGACATAAATATATTTCCCATATACTATAGTATTGATAATATGATTTAATGCCGAAAACACAAACATTAATATTTGGAGTATTTCTGTTAGGTCCCTAAATATCTTTAATTTCCATTCCACAGCCATCGTGCAGAAAATACAAAGTTGAAACAATAGAGCTCACATGAGAAGTGCAAAGATGTCCTACCTTAGATGTGTCACTCTTGACTGTTTTGCTAGTCAGAAGCTGAGTATGAAATATTGCTTTATATGAAGGTTCAGTCCTTCCAACATTGAATGTAGGTATAATATTCTCCTGGGTATTACTTAAGTTGTCAGAGTTAGTCAAGCAAAATCTGTACAAACTTATTTCACTAATGTAGTGGTAGAAGCATCCATGATTCTCTTGTAATTTCTTTCTGGATCAGTACTGAGATAGGATTACATGGGAGGTTCTAAAATTTCTCTTTGAATGTAAAAGCTTTTCAATCATTTTACTTCCCTTTCTTTGTACCTAATCAAAAGTGTATGATGAGCTATAGATGCTGAGATAAAGGAAACGTCTCAGGAAATGTCTAAAAGACAAGTTGATTCACTTGCTACTTGCTATATCAAGGCCAGGATTTTTGTAATTCCTTTTTACAGGAAGAAAAACACAAATCTATAAATTTTCAGTCTTCATGTTATCCTGAAAACTAAATGAAAGGGAGTAGTCATATTTTGAAATGCAATAGTCTAAAAATGTAAATCCCTCCTTATAAACATTCAAGCACTTCAGCTCTATTTTGATAAAGAAATAATTTTTCCACATCATTTTTTTTACCCCTCCAGGGGGTCTTTTGTATGCCTTATATGAAAGTAGGCTGACAAGAAATGGGGAAAGACATGTGGCAAATATCGCTGGCTCTGGGAGTGGAACCTGCGACAGCCACGTCGAGGACTCAAGGCCTCCAAATATGTGTCGCGCTATCCCCCTACACCACCACGGCACGCCCCATAAATGTGGAAAAAATTCCACATAAAAAATTCTGGCACAGCTCTCACGTTTCGTCCACACAGAGGTGATTTAAGGTGCATCCAAATGGGCTTTTTGGGATATAAGTCAAGTTTATTTGTATAGCACATTTCAGCAACAAGGCACTTCAAAGTGCTTTACACCATAAGAATGCAATACAGCAACCAATTATGAAACAAACATGTGGGAGTTTGTGATGTAAAACCCTCAAACAGGATGGGAATCATGAAAAAGTAGATAAGGGCATCAAAAGGCTTCAGCTGCTTTCCAGAGCTCTGAATGTTTTTTACTATTTTTTATTTTTCAAACATCTCACCAGTTATAGGTTGTGGTACAGGGTAAAATCATCAATGATCAGGAGACATTTAGCTGTTAAGCAAACTCATCGTCATAAATCCCCAAAATACAACCCTACTTACATACATAAAGACCACCACTATTTAAAGTTTAGGTAAACAAACAGTTACAAATAAATCTATATAAATTACTAAAGAAAATTATTCAGCACACACTCACTCACAACTTGCTTCCAACTTATACAAATATTATACAAAACAACAACCAAACTTTCAGTCCACATTAACCCTGGTGGTCCATCCCAGTGAGATGGATGATTAGGGAATTCCCTCCTAGTGAAGGGAGGGAATCATCACCAAGCTCCAAGCTGCCATCATCTGTGCATTACATGAAGCTGGCCTTCAGGAAGTTGACCTCAAAGAAAGAAAAGCTAGCCTTCAAAATAAAAGCATTACAAAGCTAATTTCCTGGTGGTATCCGCTAGGGGGTGCTTTGCAGGTTCACATTTACATCACATTTTGTAATTATGCAAACAATCAGTTTTAGTTATTATGGTTTGTAATTTTTATAACAAATTTTACAATGAAGATAACATACAAACATTATTCTTTAATCTCATCTAAATTACTGCACAAGTACCCTCTAAACCTCTAAGGATTCAAGGATAAAGTTTGTTGGCTGTTCTGATGGTGCACAGCAGATACTTTCTCAAATGCTGTTTGAATGTTTTATCTCGCAGCCCGTACACAATAGGATTCAAAAACCTGGGCAGTATCTGGGCCAATATGTACCAGACAAAAAGGATATGAACATTATATTTCGGGAACAGAAATGACAGGGCGTTTTTTGCCATAGGAGCAACATATGTCAGCATGCACAAAAATAGCTGAAAGCCATGAAGTAGGACAGTATTCCTGACTCGTTTCACCTTTCCTTCAGCTGAACTAGCAGCTTGAGCAGCAAAAAATATCCTTAAATAAGTAAGGAAAAGGGTGAGCCATACAAGAGATAAAAAGATTATGTAAGAAGCATCCCTCTTTTGAATACTTATAGGATGTTGGAACAGAATGTCTCTGTCACAAAATATTGTAGCGTAAAATAGCCTTAGAGGCTCTGTTGCAAGGATAAGAAAGATATCTGGCAAAATTGATACTATGCTTAAACTCCAAATACAGCCAATGAGAAAATATGTTCGTTTTATGGTGCAAAGTTCAGCATGTCGCAGTGGGAAACAGACAGCGATGTAGCACTCCACCGCCATCAGAGCTAAATTTAACGGAGTATTAAGAGTGGTGAAAACAGCAAAGGTAACAATGAAGCAACATAAGGAAGCATTAATTTTTTGGAAGACATAACTAAACACAAATAAGCTGATTGTTGTAGTCAGCTGGATCATGTCATTTATCACCAGATGGATGAAAAGGATGTAACGAGGATTCAAATAAAAAATCTGAAAGAGAGAATAAAACGGCACCTTTAATTTTCTCCTTAAGCTGCTGATGATAACCATTGGTTTCGCAACAATGATATTTCAGCATGACAAAACAGTGATGACAAATGCTCACCTGGTGTTTTCTGAAGGTGTGAATCAATGTCCCATTGATATAGTTGATGGTGATGCCAAGAGCCACGATGATCACATTTTTAGCCACAGCAGAGCTGGGAGAGTCTCTATAAGTCAGGCTGCTTGACACAGTGAAGTTTAAAGATGAGGAATTCATCTGGTAGATCCAGAAAACCCTGCAGTGATATTTCTAATAAGAAAAATTATGGCCATTCTTCAGCTTTGATGTTTACAAGTTCATTGTGTGATGTTTTCTATTTAAATTTTAGATTATTTTTGCGCAACTAAATGCAATTTTAAAATATTTATGACAATTCAAACTCTGCGTTCAAATTATTACACTCCCTTGAAAAAAGCCATTGAAGCCAGATTTCTCTGATGCTAAAAAAGACAAATAAGGAAGAAAGAAAACAGTGGAAATAATTAACATTTAAAAAATAGACATGTAGGAAATTAAACTGTGCTGCTTTCAAAATTTTTCATTTCATATCTTTATTTATATAAAGAGCTATGGTCATCTAACGATCAAATACCTCTTAGACCATTCACTTTTAAGAAAACAATTTTAAAAACATATTTTGTTTAGAAGACATACACAAAGTTTTAGAAGATAAATATAAGAGCATTGGATACTCACAATGTTTCTTAGAAAATAAAGGCATCATGACAGTAGTAGTAAAATGTAGTTTGATATAAAATCTTTGTTTAACCTAGATTTTTTTATGCCATAGAAAAATGTTTTTCATACTGTAGTTGCTAAAAATGGTGAGTACATTAGTGTTTTCTATAAGCGCTAAAATGAGGAATACTTATGTATTAGCCCACTGGATTTATGTACTAGGTAATGTAGTGAATGTAAAAATGAAATGAATTACTACAGCTTCTTAAATGTACTTGCTGTGCATGATATATACAATTTTTATCAAAGAACTACTGCTGGTCTTTTGTAAAATAAGCACATTAAGGTCTAACAAAGTATAGAATGAAGCGTGAAACAAGAGCATAGTTCAGAGGAGAAACGTAAAAGGTGATCCTACCTCTGATGGATACTCAAGACTTCAGCTTGTCCAGTCTGGAACTGTCAGAAATATGGCTGATGTTTTGTTATTTATGGCCGTTTTAAGGCTTCCCAACATGTGATGAAGATACGATTTTCTTCTGGGTATTAATTAGTTATTCAGAGGAAACTGAACTCGGACTTTTTCAGTGTAGAGTAGTTATTTTGTGTTTTACTTTATAAACTGAACCTTCTTGTTATAAAAGCACATTTCCCTGGCACACCAACAGACACTATAGGTCAAATATAATAAAAACTGAGGGGGGGGGGATACAGAACTGTAGAAACTTTTGGGGGTTTTGCCTTCAAATCCCCAAATTTTTATATTTATCCTTATTTTTTTCTTTTGATTTTGTACATTTTTACTTAATCTGACCATCTGGGATGTTTTTAATAACTTATTTAATTTTAACTTACTAATTATTCATGGGTAAAAATAACACTTGCATAATTGCAAATTGCATAATTTGTATTTATAGCCATGGAGCAAAGATTAGCCAACTTAATCCACAAGACTGATTTAAAATATGTTTCTTGATTCTGTGCAACAGAATTTGGTACAACCCCATTTCCAATGAAGTGTAAAACATAACTAAAAACAGAATATCATAATTTGCTAATCATTCTCAACCTATTTTAAGTTGAATTCACTTCAAAGACAATATGTTTAATGTATAACTTGATAAAATTTATTGTATGTTTGCAAATATTAATTCATTTGAAATTTGATACATGCAGAACATTCCAAAAAGGTTGGGACACAGGGACAACTTTCACTGAGACTGGGAGAGTAGAGGAATGCCCAAACAGCACTTGTTTGGGCATCCACATGTGAGCAGGTTAATTGGAAACAGGTGTCATGATCAGGTATAACGAGAGCATCCCCAAAGTCTCAGTCATTCACAAGTAAAGATGAGACAAGGTGCACCATTTTGTGAACAATTGCATGAGCAAATAGTCCAACAGTTTCAGAATGTACAATTTCAAGGAATTTAGGGATTTTGTCATGCACAGTTCATAATGTAATAAGATTCAGAAAATCTGGAGAAATCTCTGTCAGTAAGTGAAAATGCCAAAAAAATCAATATTGAATGCTCAAAGGCAGCACTGCATTAAAAAACATCAACATACAGCAACAGTTCTTACCATATGGAGTCAGGAACACTTCAGAAAACTGTCATCGGTGAACACAGTTCATCGCTACATTTACGAGTGCAAGTTAAAACTCTTCCATGGAAGCTAAGGTCATATATCAACAACACTCAGAAATACTACAAACTTCTTTAGCCAAAGTTTTTGGAGTTCTGTTAGGTTTGTACCCTTATTGCTTTGACTGGGAAACACATGAAGTACTTTTTATAGTACATTCTGAAAGTCTTATCTCGTAACCCATAAACAACAGGACTTAGACAACGAGGAATGATCTGGATTAACACAAAAATAGCCTGTTGTGTGTAAAAGGCCTGCCCAGGAAACAAGTATATAAGGAGCTGCTTTAGTAAATTTTGCATATAGAGCGTCATGCACATCAACATCTGAAAACCATGAAGCAGAATAGTGTTTCTTGCTTTTTTAGCATGTGAACTTGCTGCTTTTGCCACAAACAAAATTCTGAAATAAGTATAGAATAGAGTGAGACAAACCACCACCAGAAAAAATAGATGAGACGCATCTTTCTTATTTTTACTGTAGCTGCTTCTGAACACTCTGTCCCTCTCACAGAAAACTCTCGTTTTCAAAAATTCCAGCTCTTCAGTAATCAAAAGAATAAATATATCAGGCAGAATAGTGAGCAAGCTTATTATCCACATAATGCCAATGACGATGTAGGTTTTCTTAACTGTGCATATGTTTCCATGGCGGAGGGGGATGCAGACGGAGATGTAACATTCTGCTGCCATGCAGGCCAGATTCAATGGAGTGTTCATGGTGGTGAGAATAGCCGGCAGGAGGATGAGTACGCACAGTGAGACATAGATGGTGAAGAAGGAATTGCCAAAGAGGTAGAGGGACACGCTGACTGTCATCTGGAGTATTTCGTTTAGCACCAAGTGGATGAAAAGGATGTAGCGAGGGTTGACCCTGAAGATCTGTGAAGTGCATGAGTTCAGAGTTTAATGACAATTTGATAGAAAACACTAAAACCATGTAAAACATCATCTCCTGTGATGTATTTTCTTAGTTTTGATTTAAAATGTATAATCATGTTAGTTTATTATGCATGTTTTTTACCTAATATTCTCCTACATTACATGCTGTAAAATGAGTGAAAATGAATCAGAAAACACATATCTAAACATTAAAAATACTTTCTTTAGGTATTTAACCAACACACTGATTTGTTTTAATTACAAAAAAATGTCTTCCTATTACCATTCATAAAATAATAAAAATTCTACTGAACTCTCAGTTTTGATGTCAACAATAATTACTCTTCTTATTTGCATGTGTTCCTATGCCATATTGGGCAGTATAGAGTTGGTTTTGAGCTTTGAATATAAATATGAACATAATTTTCATTATCTTAGGTACAATCTGAAAAAATAGAAAAGTGTGGGTGAGAAAAATCACATGAGTAAGTTGGACACAAAAGTAATCATTTTGCCTAAGTGAGTTATAAAAAATGCACATCAAGGACACATACAGTAATATAATACACACTTGCTGTTTGTTGAATATGTGAACCATTGAAGCATTAATGAAGCAGGTGACAATGCTAAGTGAAAAAACAACCACATTGCCTATAATAGCAGTTACAGAAAGCATGCCCAGATAAACTCCAGATCCGGTCAGGTTACCCTCAGTAACTGTGAAATTTGTGCTGGCAGATGAAGAGGAGGACATCTGATAAGGCATAAAACAGCAAAAGATACAGTTTAAGTCATGAGAAAATAATGTATGACTCTGGTTTTAAGTTTGTTACACACTAATAAGACTGAATCCTCCAACTTCCTTAAAAAGCAGACCTTAGAATAGTGTCAAAAGTAATATGTATTGATGTGGTTCTTCCCTGTTATATAATAGAATACCAGCCTGAGGATTTATTTGTGTACCTTATTTAAAACACGCCCTCCTTTGTACCAGCAGACCAATGATGTATGAGTTTACTTTTTACCAAATATATCTTTCAGGGTAAATGGGAAACAGAAACAAGAAGTAACATTGCAAGAGATATTAACAAAACTTCGTTTTGAGTGCATATTGCTTTTTATAAAGCTGTATTTTAAAGCTACAGTAATAACTTTTATAAAAATGTATTGTTTGCATAATTGTGAAAGCTGTCACAGTGTCCTGACAATATAATGAGACATAATGTGAAAAGATTGAGCTCCTCTGCCTCCTCCTTGTGGTCCTACTGCCATCTGCAGAAATGCAACGCTCCCTTTTTACTATACAAATAAGTTTGACAGCGTTTAAAAATCTCTGTGGGTCAATTCTGAAGTACGACCAGCCTGTCTGGCACCACACCAACAACCATCCCTCCTTTAAAGTTACTTAAACTCTTACTTATCTAGATGCTCAGTTTGAAACTCAGCCAAGTAGAGTTTGTCTGTCATGACATGTGATTGCGAAAGAACACAAACACAGAACACGTTGTAATAGAAATGAAGTCTTTTAATCAAATAAGAAAAACTACAGGTAAATGTAGAAGAAGACAGGTTATGGCTCTCAGGTAGAATGGACTGAGAAATGGAAAGATCCAGTGAAGAAAAAGGAAAATCCAGGGGCTAATGCTACATTACGGTTACCTTGGAAGCACGTCAGTGGTTAAAAAGTCAGATGATATTGCATGACCATTCAGATTGCAGATGCTTTGAAAACTATTGGATATATAGTATAGTGAAATGGCATGAGGGCAAAAAATCGGAAGTAGGTTGCATTCAACTGTTAAAATAGCATTAAATACAGAGACTAAATAAGAAGGAATAAACTTATATGGCATCATCTGACATAGTCTTGCCATATAAGTGAGGCAAAAGCAGTTGAGCAATAACGGAAAATTCCAAACATAAATAACACTTAAAACTCAAACACTCAAGGATCATGACATCATGTCTAGTACAGCACAGTTTACTTTGTCTAGTTGGCAGATTTGTCGTTTGTGTTAAACAATTTAGCAAGTGTACCTATTGAAATGGTTGTTGAGATTGCCCTTAATAAATGCTACATGAAAATGACATGTTTACTTGCACTTTGTTATATTCATGTATAACTACTTACTCACTACCCATTTTCACACAGGTAAGGTAACAGGCTTTGTTGAAAATGTTCAATGTATTTCATAAGACTTTTGGATCTCTGTTAGGTTTGTACCCTTATTGCTTTTACTTGCATACATATAAAATACTTCTTAAAGTACATTCTGAAAGTTTTGTCTCGTATCCCATAAACAACGGGACTTAGACAGCGAGGAATGATCTGGATAAATATAAAAATAGCATGCTGTATGGAAATGCTATGTTTAGGAAACAAGTATATGAGGAGCTGCTTTAGTAAAGATTGCATATACAGTGTCATGCACATCAACATCTGAAAACCATGAAGCAGAATAGTGTTTCTTGCTTTTTTAGCATCAGAATTTGCAGCTTTTGCCACAAACAGAATTCTGAAATAAGTATAGAATAGAGTGAGACAAACCACCACCAGAAAAAATATGTGGGACGCATCTCTCTTACTTTTACTGTAGCTGCTTCTGAACACGGTGTCCCTCTCACAGAAAACTCTCGTTTTCAAAAATTCCAGCTCTTCAGTAATCAAAAGAATAAATATATCAGGCAAAATAGTGAGCAAGCTTATTACCCACATAATGCCAATGACAATGTAGGTTTTCTTAACTGTGCATATGTTTCCATGGCGGAGGGGGATGCAGACGGAGATGTAACATTCTGCTGCCATGCAGGCCAGATTCAATGGAGTGTTTCTGGTGGTGAGAATAGCCGGCAGGAGGATGAGTACGCACAGTGAGACATAGATGGTGAAGAAGGAATTGCCAAAGAGGTAGAGGGACACGCTGAGTGTCAACTGGAGTGTTTCGTTTAGCACCAAGTGGATGAAAAGGATGTAGCGAGGGTTGACCCTGAAGATCTGTGAAGTGCATGAGTTCAGAGTTTAATGACAATTTGATAGAAAACACTAAAACCATGTAAAACATCATCTCCTGTGATGTATTTTCTTAGTTTTGATTTAAAATGTATAATCATGTTAGTTTATTATGCATGTTTTTTACCTAATATTCTCCTACATTACATGCTGTAAAATGAGTAAAAATGAATCAGAAAACACATATCTAAACATTAAAAATACTTTCTTTAGGTATTTAACCAACACACTGATTTGTTTTAATTACAAAAAATGTCTTCCTATTACCATTCATAAAATAATAAAAATTCTACTGAACTCTCAGTTTTGATGTCAACAATAATTACTCTTCTTATTTGCATGTGTTCCTATGCCATATTGGGCAGTATAGAGTTGGTTTTGAGCTTTGAATATAAATATGAACATAATTTTCATTATCTTAGGTACAATCTGAAAAAATAGAAAAGTGTGGGTGAGAAAAATCACATGAGTAAGTTGGACACAAAAGTAATCATTTTGCCTAAGTGAGTTATAAAAAATGCACATCAAGGACACATACAGTAATATAATACACACTTGCTGTTTGTTGAATATGTGAACCATTGAAGCATTAATGAAGCAGGTGACAATGCTAAGTGAAAAAACAACCACATTGCCTATAATAGCAGTTACAGAAAGCATGCCCAGATAAACTCCAGATCCGGTCAGGTTACCCTCAGTAACTGTGAAATTTGTGCTGGCAGATGAAGAGGAGGACATCTGATAAGGCATAAAACAGCAAAAGATACAGTTTAAGTCATGAGAAAATAATGTATGACTCTGGTTTTAAGTTTGTTACACACTAATAAGACTGAATCCTCCAACTTCCTTAAAAAGCAGACCTTAGAATAGTGTCAAAAGTAATCTGTATTGATGTGGTTCTTCCCTGTTATATAATAGAATACCAGCCTGAGGATTTATTTGTGTACCTTATTTAAAACACGCCCTCCTTTGTACCAGCAGACCAATGATGTATGAGTTTACTTTTTACCAAATATATCTTTCAGGGTAAATGGGAAACAGAAACAAGAAGTAACATTGCAAGAGATATTAACAAAACTTCGTTTTGAGTGCATATTGCTTTTTATGAAGCTGTATTTTAAAGCTACAGTAATAACTTTTATAAAAATGTATTGTTTGCATAATTGTGAAAGCTGTCACAGTGTCCTGACAATATAATGAGACATAATGTGAAAAGATTGAGCTCCTCTGCCTCCTCCTTGTGGTCCTACTGCCATCTGCAGAAATGCAACGCTCCCTTTTTACTATACAAATAAGTTTGACAGCGTTTAAAAATCTCTGTGGGTCAATTCTGAAGTAAGACCAGCCTGTCTGGCACCACACCAACAACCATCCCTCCTTTAAAGTTACTTAAACTCTTACTTATCTAGATGCTCAGTTTGAAACTCAGCCAAGTAGAGTTTGTCTCTCATGACATGTGATTGCAAAAGAACACAAACACAGAACACGTTGTAATAGAAATGAAGTGTTTTAATCAAATAAGAAAAACTACAGGTAAATGTAGAAGAAGACAGGTTATGGCTCTCAGGTAGAATGGACTGAGAAATGGAAAGATCCAGTGAAGAAAAAGTAAAATCCAGGGGCTAATGCTACATTACGGTTACCTTGGAAGCACGTCAGTGGTTAAAAAGTCAGATGATATAGCATGACAATTCAGTTTGCAGATGCTTTGAAAACTATTGGATATATAGTATAGTGAAATGGCATGAGGGCAAAAAATCGGAAGTAGGTTGCATTCAACTGTTAAAATAGCATTAAATACAGAGACTAAATAAGAAGGAATAAACTTATATGGCATCATCTGACATAGTCTTGCCATATAAGTGAGGCAAAAGCAGTTGAGCAATAACAGAGAATTCCAAACATAAATAACACTTAAAACTCAAACACTCAAGGATCATGACATCATGTCTAGTACAGCACAGTTTACTTTGTCTAGTTGGCAGATTTGTCATTTGTGTTAAACAATTTAGCAAGTGTACCTATTGAAATGGTTGTTGAGATTGCCCTTAATAAATGCTACATGAAAATGACATGTTTACTTGCACTTTGTTATATTCATGTATAACTACTTACTCACTACCCATTTTCACACAGGTAAGGTAACAGGCTTTGTTGAAAATGTTCAATATATTTCACAAGACTTTTGGATCTCTGTTAGGTTTGTACCCTTATTGCTTTTACTTGCATACATATAAAAAACTTCTTAAAGTACATTCTGAAAGTTTTGTCTCGTATCCCATAAACAACGGGACTTAGACAGCGAGGAATGATCTGGATTAATATAAAAATAGCATGCCGTATGGAAATGCTATGTTTAGGAAACAAGTATGTGAGGAGCTGCTTTAGTAAATTTTGCATATACAGCATCATGCACATCAACATCTGAAAACCATGAAGCAGAATAGTGTTTCTTGCTTTTTTAGCATCAGAATTTGCAGCTTTTGCCACAAACAGAATTCTGAAATAAGTATAGAATAGAGTGAGACAAACCACCACCAGAAAAAATAGATAGGACGCATCTTTCTTATTTTTACTGTAGCTGTTTCTGAACACGGTGTCCCTCTCACAGAAAACTCTCGTTTTCAAAAATTCCAGCTCTTCGGTAATCAAAAGAATAAATATATCAGGCAGAATAGTGAGCAAGCTTATTACCCACATAATGCCAATGACAATGTAGGTTTTCTTAACTGTGCATATGTTTCCATGGCGGAGGGGGATGCAGACGGAGATGTAACATTCTGCTGCCATGCAGGCCAGATTCAATGGAGTGTTCATGGTGGTGAGAATAGCCGGCAGGAGGATGAGTACGCACAGTGAGACATAGATGGTGAAGAAGGAATTGCCAAAGAGGTAGAGGGACGCGCTGACTGTCAACTGGAGTGTTTCGTTTAGCACCAAGTGGATGAAAAGGATGTAGCGAGGGTTGACCCTGAAGATCTGTGAAGTGCATGAGTCCAGAGTTAAATGGCAATTTGATAGAAAACACTGAAAAACACCTTAGTGGTATAACATTTCAGTTTGGATTTAAAACTTAAAATAAAAAGTTTATTTTGCTATACCAATAATTCAGTAACCTAAACATTATGCAATACATTAAACACCACTGTAGTTTGTTTTAATTATACAGCTGTACTGTCAACAATTATAAAATATGGAAAAGAATATGCACAAACTCTCTCCGTTTGTCACCATGTCAGTTTAAAATGTCAACAATAATCACTTTTTATAGTCCAATGTTGAGCATTGAAATATAGGGAAAACATTAAATAATACTTTAAATAAAGAAAAAGATATGGATCATTTTTATCATGTTAGATCCAATCTGTAGCAAAAAAGATGTGTGGGTTAGAAAAAAAGATGATGAAACTGGACACAAAACACCTTTTCTGTTCCTGCTAGTAGAAATTCACTCTTCCACAGTAATCTTTCTACCTAACTACTGAGAAACAGAAATGCACACCAATAACACACATATAAAAGAATATACACACTTGATGTTTGTTGAATATGTGAATCATTAGCGTATTAATGGAGCAGGTGATGATGCCGAGTAAAATAACAACCAGACTGGTAATAGTAGCAGTTACAGAAAGCATGCCCAGATTAACTCCAGGTCCGGTCAGGTTGCCCTCAGTAACTGTGAAATTTGTTCCAGGAGCTGATGAAGAGGACATCTGATAAAATATAAAATTACAAAAGGCATAGTTTAACTGATCATAAAAATATATGTGTGCATAAATCAAGTTTTAAGTTCCTGAAAAACAGATAGAAATCCTCTTGATTAAAAATACAGACCTTAAAAGAGGAGGGTTGAGAGTAATCTGTGTTGATGTGGGTGTTCTCTATGTAATATTTAATAGGGTACTAGCCTGAGTATGTATTTGTGCATCGTATTTAAAACATACACACCTATGTATCAGAAGTGACCAATGATGAAGGACTTAGTTTTACCTAAGAGATCTTTCAATGTAAACTGAAAATAAGTTAACAAAAAGCAATACTGGAAAAGATCATTTTAATATAACTAAGACACTTATGATTGCATATTACTTTTTAAATAGTCATGATTAAAGAGCTTATTTTACATTGTGCTTAGTACTTATGTACTATTTGACTGTACATACATAGTAAGTACATAAGTACATAAGTACAGTATTTATGTACTTACTATTTTCCCCCTTTTATAACTGCAGTTGAAGCCCAGATAAAATAGATATGTTTTCAGTACAATACAATATATTAAGTAAGGATAAAATATATTAAATAATCTATTTAGCTCTTAAAGGTTTACTGTTGTTGCTTCCCTCCTCTTTAACTATTTTTTGCAGTTGTTTTAATGCCAAATCTTCATACAGGATCTACTTGACAGATTCAAATAAGACTAATACTGTTATTCCATTCTTTCTATAGTTTGGATGGCATCAATCTAAGGTCTCATGAGTGTGCCTGTGCATACGTAGAATTAGCAATCCTCTAGAATACCTCTTGGATTCCTATTGTGTTGGATCTAAAATTTGAAGGAAACCAGGCCTCAAGACCTGGGTTTTAAACAATAAAACCCCTGTTTCAGTGTGTCATTACTCATTAGTACTGTAATAGAAAATTTCATTTTGAACCTTTTTTCATCTTAATTTACTTAACTTCATTTCTTTATTTAATTTTAATTTTATCTGAATGAGGATTGATGGTGTTTTATGTAGATGAATGTTTTTCTTTAATGTTTGCCACTGTGTAAGTGTGAAAGAGCCTGCGACTATGAGTTACTGATAAAAAATTAACTAGAAGTTTCTATTGGAATCCTTGTCAGCTCTCATTTCCTGCCATACATGTAGGGTGTGGGTCTCCAATGCAAAGTCTTAACTAAAAATTGTTCCCTCCAATGAGGTGAGGGGCAATTTCATGACAGTGGATAAAGATGTGACTCTGTTGTCCACCTGCTAATGGAGATAAGTTCAGACTTGGGGTGTGTTATTTTTTGCTCTGACTATATAATTATGTGATCTGTGTTGTTCAGGGCTCTTCTACTGACTGTGTTGAGTTAGACGGGTACTTTTGCCTTCGAATAAAGATAAAGACAAAGATTAATCTTTCTCTCGTTATTGAAACAAACTCTTTCTTTGACAGAAATTTCCACAACAGTACTCCTTATGAATTCATGTTTACAAGTTTATTGAAAATTATCTGCTGTGTTCTCTGAAAAAATGTTTTACCATCATTGTCATTTTCAGGAGGATTAATTGTATTAGAAATTTCTTGCATCTCCTTCTCATGTAAGGGAATAAACTCCCCTGGATAGTTTACTGAGAGGACATCTCTAGTGGACTGTGGGTTGTAATCATTGAGGCAAACTGTTGAGTGAGAAAAGCTGAAGCAGAGTTCTGTTTGAGCTCCCATGCCAGAGTGGAAGTGGGTTTTTCCTCAGCCATTCAGAGGTGAACTTACTGCCGTGTTTTGGATCATTGTCCTGCTGCAGAACCAACTGTCATTTCAGCTTGAGGTCAAGAAAGGATAGCTGGACATTCTCCATCAGGATGTTTTGGTCGACAAGTTCATTGTACTTTCTTTCTCATTTGTTCCTGAATTTCTTTGTATCTTTGGTGTTGGTAGAGACAGTAAACACAGGGCTGATAAACTACAGTTATATTCTAACAAGAGGGGAAATCATTTTTCACACAGGACCATGTAGGTTTGAATTTTTCTCTTTTAATAATAAATCTTCATTTTAAAAACTGCACTTTTTGTGTTGTCTTTGGTTAATATTTATTGGTTTGATGTTCTGAAACCAAAGTATGATAAGCATGCAAAAATCTGGAAATCTTTTATCTATTATCTTTCAGGATTGACTATATAACAATTTGGCTCTTTTTTATAAAGGATTGTATGAATAAATTTGATGTTTACATTATGTTTAAATGAAGGTACAAATGGAGAATATAAATTTAATTTCTTGCATCCTGTTGTCACTAAAAAGTCCAGTTTCCTCATAAATTGTTTAAATACATGTAAAATAATTTTTTGAGAATAGTCAATTTTTTAAAACATCATTATAAGATTCAAAAGTACATACCTCAGTAATGTTACTGTGGGCTTATCTTATACAGTAAATATCCTTTTAGGTGCTTTCTGAACGCTTTGTCTCGTACACCATAGATAATTGAACTAATAAATCTTGGTATTATTTGGAACAATAAATAACAAGCAAACAGAGCATCTAAATAATAATCACGAAACCGTTGCCACACCATATCTTTTACAAGGTGTTCTGCATATGTTGCCATACACAACAGTAGCTGAAACCCATGGAGAAGGATTGTGTTCCTCGCCTTTTTAGCATCTTTACTTGCTGTTCTTGCTGTGAACATTATGCGGAAATAGATGAAAAAGACAATGCACCAAACTAAAACCAAATATACAATATAGGTAATATTTCTCCTCTCTATAATTCTGGGATTTGGAAAAACACGTTCCCTGACGCAAAACACACGTAATTTAAAATAGTCCTGTGACTCCGTAGCCAAAGTCATGAAGAGATCAGGGAGAACAGACACCAAGCTGGTGGCCCAGATTAAAAGAATCAGCAGCCGTGTTTTCTTAACTGTGCAAATCTGAACGTGGCGTAGAGGGATGCAGATGGCAATGTAGCACTCCACTGCCATGCAGGCCAGGTTCAGTGGTGTGTTTTCAGTGGTGAAGATAGCAATCAGTATAAAGAAGCAACAGACAGTCATTGGAATCCTAAAGAAGATGTAGCTAGTGATGAAAAGTGCCACAGTCAGTGTTACTTGGACCATGTCATTAATCACCAAGTGAACAAACAGGATGTACCGGGGATTTGTGTTGAAGATCTAAAGGAAGACAACAAAAAGCACATGTGTTAGTAGTAATAGTTATAGAAGTCAAAAATAATATATAATGTTGAGTGACAGACAACATAATAAATTAGGTTTTATGCAATACCTATGGAAAGGGACTTGAAATATGGTAAAGTTAAAAAGTATGGCACTGTTCATTGAAACAGTACTTGTAATTAATAAATAATATTGGGTTAGACATTGGTTTTAGAGTCGTATTTTTATTTAAAATATAAAATTTTCTAGAAATTATTGTTATATTTTGTGTGTTCTAAACCTAACTTTTGATGGCTGAGCTGCTTCAACTCATGTTTAAATTACTATCTTCCTCTTTTCTGATTGTATTTCCTTCTTTGAATAACAAAAATAATGCAGTAAATTAAGGCAGTAAATGTCATTAAAAAGTCTGACCTGGTGTTTAGAGAAGGTGTAAATGAGTCCTGCATTGATGTAGTTGATGAAAATGCTGAGGACCACAACAATGAGGTTCTTAATCAAAGCCTTGGAGAAGGAATCCCCATATTGTACAACCACTGTCACATTGGCAGCA
Organism: Xiphophorus maculatus; assembly: GCF_002775205.1. NCBI lineage: Eukaryota > Metazoa > Chordata > Actinopteri > Cyprinodontiformes > Poeciliidae > Xiphophorus > Xiphophorus maculatus. The sequence continues at coordinate 10,805,965 of NC_036462.1, read as the reverse complement.
GACAAATTCATTACTTTAGGCCTGTAAAGAGAAAAGTAGAAAGTATTATTTATTTTACAGAAGAACTTTATCAATCAAGTTTATTTACACTGCACATTTACAACAACCTCAGCTAACCAAAAGCTTTATAATAATTACAACATCATACGCGGATATTTTATAAAATAAGAATTAAAATTATGTTGGTTAAATAAAATATGGCAAAATTAAAATACCAGTAAAGTAACAATATCAATAAAAATCAAGACATACTTAATTTCAGTTGCAGCAATTTCCCCAAAATTCAAAAATATACTATTGTGTTTTAACTGGTGTTGAAGGCCAGAGAAAAAAAAATGTTTTCAGTCTGGAATTAAACTGATCGACTGACAGAGAGAGCGAGAGAGACTGTTAAAGTGAAAGTTACCAGAGTGAAAGCTCTGTCACCTCTTTTCTCAAACCTAGTTTTAGGGACAGCAAACAAACGCTGGTCAGCTGATCTCAGGGCTCTGGATGAAATGTAAGGCTTCAACAGCTCACTTATGTAAAATTGCTCTATAAAGTTTATGGGGCAACACTCACAAGCAATCTATAAAACCTTAAATAAGCCAAACTGCAACAGGGAGCCAGTGCAGGGTGCGTAAAAAGGAGGTAATAGATTCACATCTCCTTCTCACGTTTGTAATAGTTATGATTTACTGAATAAAGCATATTTACATGCCTAGGTGTACTAAAGCACTTTGAATGCTTATAAATACATTAACCTTCACTAAATGCTGCAACAATCACAAGTCCTTGTTAAAGTTGCCCAGTGCCTGCATTATTGCTTTCTAACTGATACCAAAGTAACAAAAATTCTTCCCTCTTTACATTTTGAGCCTGTCGTGTAAGGCAAAAAATCAATTTCAGTTTGATGATTTCAGAATCATTAATCTTAAGACACAATAATATGAGTTGAAAAACAGGAGGAGAAACAATTTAAATCCTGTTATGAAATATCACCATGTAATTTTGAGAAACAGAAAGACATTTACAGCAGACAGTAAAAGTTGCAGATGTCCTAAAGATAAAATAGAATCACCAACCTCAGGTTCAGGATCTTCACATTGGATAAAATCTTTTTTCTTCCAGCAAACCTTTTTTAACTTGTTCCTCATGCAGGACAGTTAAAATATATTAAGTAATCCATTTACCTCATAAAGACTTACTAATGTTGTTTCCCTCCTCATTAACTATTTTGCTGTTGTTTTAATGACAGATCTTTATACAGGATTTACTATCATGGATTCAAATAAGACTACTACTGATATTCCATGTTTTATATAGTTTGGATGGCTTGAGTCTAAGGGCTTATGGGTGTGCCCGTGGATATGTAGAAATTAGCAATCCTCTTGGATACCTCTTGGATTGCTATTGTGTTGGACCAGGGCCACAACTAAAAGTTGGAGGAAACCAGGCCTCAACACCCCTTTGTCATATTTCATTAGTATGACTTATGAGTTCATGTTTACAAATTTATTGAAAATAAACTCTGAAATAATGTTTTGCCATTATTGTCATGGATTGTCCATAACAAACACCATGTTCCTTATGGTGTCCATATGTCCAGGACACCCTAGGCAGCAGTTCATTGACCCACTTTGTTGTAGTCTCATTGAACCCGTGGCCACATGTCTTGGTCACTCAGGTAAAGAGAGGTACAGAGTTATCCATTGAGCACTACCTGGTAGTGAGTTGGCTCCAGTAATGGGGTAGGATGCTGGTCAGACCTGGCAGGCCCAAACGTATTATAAGGGTCTGCTGGGAACGTTTGGCAGAGTCTTCCGTGACATGGAGCTTTAACTCCCACCTCCGGGAGAACTTTGAACATATCCCAGGGAATGTGAGGAACATTGACTTTGGAGCGGTTCGCAGTCGAGTGTGAAGCGGCTGACATGAGGACCATAAACTTTGACAGATTCAAATAAGACTAATACTGATGTTCCATTCTTTATATAGTTTGAATGGCTTCAGTCTAAGTATTCATGCCTGTGCATTAGTAGAAATTAGCAATCCTCTGGATGCTGCATGTGTATAGCGGATGTCCAGGTTTTACAGAACGAAACTTCCAGACTCACAAAACTTATAATAGATAGCTAATTGTGTAATTGATTGGACATCGGAAAACTTAAAAATCACTAATACCTGATCAATTGCTTAAGAAGACATAAACAAATCTTGCTTCTGTAACCCCCATAAACTATGCTGATCTGTCTGTATGTTTAATGTGTTTGTTTGTTAGTTCTTAGAATGTCCTGTAGAGGGCACTAGACCCACATTTCTCCTGTGTCGGTACGAGAAGAAGAGTAAAGAAGAGGAAGAAGAAAAAAGAAATGGCAGACTTAGCACATTTCAGCAGAAGTAGAGAAGTTACTACGCATAAGTGCTGATGTGATATGAGAGAAATCTGTTTATTTTGAACTGGATAATGTACATTCTGTTCTGAGAGTTCTCCGGTGAGTCTGTTGTTTTATTTTCAGCTGCTTACTTACGCAGAATGGCTACCTAGCTGGAGCTAACGTTGCTCAGTGTTTTTCGAACTGGGAAAAAAAACCAACCGGAGTATAAAGTGTCGCTCTGTAAGTAGCATAGCTCTGTGAAATGAGACTGTTTATGATGAAGTGATGTTTATTAAGTAATTTCTTTATTACTGAGCGTTTTTGGTTTATTTTAAACGCTAATTTGATTTTCACTGAGAAGTAATTGAAAGATTTCTATGATTTCCGTATACCTGCATGATCGGTTAACGCTCTGCATGCAGGTTATTTTTTTTTTTGGGACGACCGATACCTGAACGAGCCAGTGGTTCCAGAAGCAGGAGGGATCCGCCGCCATCTTTGTGACTCGGACTGAAGCCTGGAAAGACGGAGGGCCTGGTGCTGCTGGAGCTGGATGTTTTTCTTGGACAACAGATAAGCTTATTGAACAAAAAGGGGGCCCCCAAATCTTTTTTTTTATTCCACAAACTATCTGTTCATGAACATTTTCATAACGGACAACTTATGTGCACATTGACTGAACTGACTGACTGAACTGTTATATTGAAGGACTAACTGGAATATGTAATTTCTTTTGTTGAAATAAGCTTTAAAGCTACTGTTTAAAAAAACTACCCTCAATTTTCTATATATTAATTTGATATTTGTATATAAGGGTGGACAATTTAAGTTTTATACCTTAATTTTATTAAGGTAATTAGTGTTACCTGGATTATTTTTTTTTTGTGGGGAAAGAAAAATAAACTTGAGTTGTTAAAACTTTTATGCTCATCATCCTGCTGTGTGACCCTAGAACAAAAGTAACTTTCCTACTGAATTTATTGCTAATTAAATTAAGTAGTGGTTACACTTCCATCCATCCATCCGTCCGTCTTCTAACACTCTTGTCCCTAGTGGGGTTGGGAGGGGTGCTGGTGCCTATCTCCAGCTAACGTTCCGGGCAAGAGGCGGAGTACACCCTGGACAGGTCACCAGTTTGTCGCAGGGCAACAATTCCTGCTTGTACAAACAAAATTAAGTTGGTTCTGGTTCTTTGCAAATATAATTCTCTTTTTGCAGAGAAGGTTCTTTTACATGGCATCCCTATCAAACAATTTGTAAAACAACTCATGTTTTACAAATTGTCACATTTATTGAGGTGCAAGTAGTGAACCTCCTGGATTATTTGTAATTTCCTTGATTGGATTGATACTGTCTGGATCTTGGGTTGCTTTGGGTTCATTGTCTTGCAGGTAGCAGTAGGACCACAGGGAGGAGGCAGAGAAGCTTGAATTTTTCCACAGATTATCTTTCTCATGTTATACTGTGATGACATAGTGACATTTTTAACAAATATGTAAAAAACATATCTTTATAAAAGTTACTACTACCACTGCAGCTTTATTTTTTAGAAACGTCACCTTATTGATACCTGCTCTAGACTCAACATGACATGTTTACATATTGTGTTAAACTTATAGCTCAAAATTCTGAAGTGTGCTTAGAAGGATCATGGCGTTCTTTTTTTATTGAGGAGTTTAAACTATTACACATCACAATGACATATATGTTTATGCAGAGAAAAACAAAAAAAGTAAGAGAAAGCACAAAACCATATTCATTTTTGAGATTAATACAGGTCACATGAAAAGACTGAAAAAACTGGAGAGAGATATACAGTATATACTCTATTAATATCACTGTGGGTTCACCTTACATAATAAATACCTTTTTAGGTGTTTCCTGAAGGTTTTGTCCCTTATGCCATAGATAAGTGAACTAATAGATCTTGGTAGTATTTGGAAAATTATATAACAAACAAACAGAGAATCTGAGTAATACTTAGGAAGCCATTGCAACACAGCCTGTTTCACCAGGTGTTCTGCATATGTTGCCATACACAAAAGAAGCTGAAGTCCATGAAGGAGGACTGTGTTCCTCGCCTTTTTAGCATGTCTATTTGCTATTCTTGCCGTAAATAGTATGCGGAAATAAATGAAAAAAATAATGCACCAAACGAGAACCAGATATACAATATAGGTAATATTTCTCCGCTCTATGATTCTGGGACTTCGAAAAGCAGTTTCCCTTAGGCAAAACACTTGTGTATTAAAATAATCCAGTGGCTCCGTGGCCAAGGTAATGAAGAGATCAGGGAGAACAGACACCAAGCTGGTGATCCAGATTAAAGAAATCAGCACCCTTGTTCTCTTGATCGTGCAGATCTGAGCGTGGCGGAGGGGGATGCAGATGGCAATGTAGCACTCCACTGCCATGCAGGCCAGGTTCAGTGGGGTGTTTTCAGTGGTGAAGAGGGCAGTCAGTATTAAGATGCAACAGACAAATACATGGATCTTGTAGAGGATGTAGCTAATGATGAAAAGTGCAACAGTCAGCGTTACTTGGATCATGTCATTGATCACCAAGTGAACAAACAGGATGTACCGGGGATTTGTGTTGAAGATCTGGAGAAAAACAAAAAAACAGCAAAACAGCACATTATTGTAGTGTTGCTTATAGTAGTCAAGAATTTACATTTCATGTTGAATGATAGACTAAATAATTGAGGTTTTATTCAATACTGTTGTGACAGAAATTTTCTGTTGCATGTGTTGCACGACAACTATTAATTTTACACTACAAAAATCTGGTCTTTATGGAAAAGAGGCCTGAAGAAACCATTTTTTAGAAACCCTGCAATGAAAGATGGCTTTTCTAATAAATTGCTAATACTAAATGGTAAAAACTTTAAACACTAAGTATCATTTTCCTTCCACATGACTTTTCTATACTACTTTGTGTTGGTCTGTCAAATTAAACCACAACCAACTATATTGTGTTTTTAACATGAAAGAACATGTAAAACTGAAATATGTGAATACTTTTGCAAGGCACTGCCTTTGATATTCTGCTTCAATTTAAATGTACAACAAACTTTGAACATTGCCATTAGTTGTATATTCAACTTAATTCTGAAATAACTGCATGCTGAAGGCAGTAAATATGATTAAAATAATGACCTGATTTCCGCAGAAAGTATGAATGAGTCCTGCATTGATGTAGTTGATGGAAATGCTAAGAACCACAACAATAACATTCTTAATCACAGCCTTGGTGAAGGAATCCCGATAATCTGGAACTCCTGTCATATTAGCAATGGATATATTCATCTTTTCAAGCCTGTAAAGGGAAAAGAAGAATTCCACTAAATATCTATACAAATAATAGACTTTTACATGAAAATGTAAACATTTTCAAGAGGTAAAATAGAAGCACTAACCTTGAATTCAGGATCACCACATCAGCTAAAATTATTTTTGTTTGTATTGTTTTTGTTGTTGTTTTTGGCTAGCTTTTTTATACACCTGTACCTTATTCAGGAAGGTTAAAATGTGCTAAAGACATCCAATTCAACTCAGTCAGCTTGCTATTATTGTGTGTGAATATTATGTTTTCCCTTGTTTTAATGCCAAGTCTACAGGATATTTGACAGATTAAAATAACACTAATACTGACATTCTATTCTTTATATAGTTTGGATGGCATCAGTCTAAGGGTTCATTGGTGTGCATGTGCACACGTACAAACTAGCAGCCCTCATTATTCTGTGTGTGCACGTGTAGGCGTGTGTGTGCATATTTTACTGGATGAAATGTCTAAACTTACAAAACTTACCATATATTATCTAAATATTTTACTGATCTGTCACTGACACAATTTAAAAAATCCTGAATACTTGTTCTAGGTATGATAGAAAGAAGAAATAAGACTCTACTTCAAACTTCATACTTCTGTTCTCAGTTCTGTACATCATCGAATTTCTTCAACATGTCAGTTCTGATGTAAAAGCATTTTTTTCTGAAATGTTTGTTTCTTTTATTTTTATGAGCTTTTTTCAGAGGCCTGCTTTAGAATGTAAATTTTGATCATCTTAGGAAATATGCTTACATTGTTCAAAACTGTTTAATGTTATTTTTCAAGAAAACATAATAAATTGTATTGTTAAAAGAAGTTGTAAGGGGTTTTGAACATGCTTATAATACTTTTTGCATGGGCTATTTTTGCCATTAGTGTTTCTAACGGTTAGTTTTGGATTTTAAGCAAGGACACAACCAATAACATTTCAGTAACCATAAGGCTTAAGACTTCAGAGAGAGTTTAACCAACTCTCTTTGAATGTGCAACAACAGTTTTATGAAAAAGAAATATGGTTTAGATTTTTGTTTGAATTTAGTGAATTTATTAAATCTACCTGTAGGCCCTACAAGTTTTAACTTTTTCTGTTATGATTCATAAGTTGAAACTTCTTTTGAAAACTTGCATTGCTGTTGCACTCATTTCTACTGGCAATACAATTGGGACATCCTGACATTTCCAGTAATCCTCAGAGTTCAAAAGGCAAGTCATGCTCCAGGATGAGCAAACAAGCATCTCAATAACTCTCTTTAGACTCTAGCTGTAAAGGTCAGGCACAGAGGGGTGGGTTGTTATTTGGGATTCAATGTCTTATCCACAATAAAACGACCAAGGGGATCTACTAAATGAGCCTTTTGAGAGAGGTTGTTGTGAATGCTATTAAAGAATCAGCAAAGGAAACATTAAGGTGATTATTTACTTGAAATGGCTGTCCCAATTAGGAACAAAGTTCAACATGTTTGCTAGAGAACACATGAATAGGGTTAATGAGATTTGGCAAATTGTTTTCAAACAAATCCTCTCCACACAGAGTTTTTAATCAAATCCACTAGGACAGCAGCTTTGTTGCTTACTTTAACTACTTTTCACTTTGTTTAGTTTATTCTGAAATTAAGTTGTCCTGTAACTGGTGGGCTGCCAATTCAAACACTCTGTCTCAGTCACTTTTCCACTGGGCGTCATTCAGTTGTCTATAGTCAGTGTGTCCCTACAGTCAGCCCCATGGGGGTTGAGAAGTTCTGCAAGTGCACCAAATTTCAAACTTCTATGATAAAGTTAGGGATTGTGACTTTCAAATGTTTTTTTTTTTTAATTCTTAAATTTATTGCACAACTGTCACTTATGCAAAAATGTTTAGGCCTAAAAAAAAACAATTTCAGTGAAGGGTAATAAACATTCAAATGCACAACCTTTGCACAACTTCACTGCTCAAGTGAGTTTGTATATCACAGATTTCTCTGTGTGTACACAATGAAGTGTCTAAAAGTGAAGTTTTTGTTAAATATTCCTCTGAGGTGTAGTAGTTTCTTATTCCATACAATCCTATTTTACAAACCAGTGCACTTGTAGCACTTGGCTAAGTGTACTGCTAAAAGTGTCAAAATTGGTTCCTAAAATGATTTATAATTATTGTTCAATTGCAAAGTTCCAGTATTTCTGTAGGATGTATCTGTAGTTCTACAATCGCACCAGTAGATGGCAGTAGTATCACACAGAATCGTCAACCAGTTTCGCCATTTTGTTCCTGTGTGTAGGACAAGGGACACATCTAAAAGTTGATGGACTGTGTCCCACAAAGACTATAGAAACCATTGCTATGAAATATGATATATTCACTTTAAATGACACCTCTTCTGCCTTACTTATGCACCTACATTAATTTATTATGCAACTATTTTCCCTCGAGATTAGTAACCAATATTTCTCAGAAATATTTACTTCTGTTCGAAATCACACTGTGGCTGTATAATTGATACTTTGGAATGCCCTGACACTCTCCATGCACTACACAGACTCCACAGGTCATTTTAAAAACTGAATTTTATTCAGACAGGCTTTTGCTTACTGTTGTTTTTTCTTGTTGTATATGTTTTGTCTTTGCAAAGCAAATTATGAAATGTCTGTGAAAGGTTTATAAAAATAAGACATTTCCCTACAACTTGTTTCATATACATCATAGAATTGATTGAGACAAGTTTATTTGACAAAGAAAAGTTTATTAAGAAATTCAAGTTCAATACAGGTTATATATATAAGACTGAATAACAAAATTGGAATTATATGTTTCACTGAGAGCTTTGCACTTTGTACAAAGCAAATATGCTTTTAGGTGCTTCCAAAAAGTTTGATCCCTTATGCCATAAATAACTGAACTAATGAATCTTGGTAGTAATTGGAAAATTATATAACAAACAAACAATGCATCATAACAGTTTCAACACAACCTTTATCACCAGGGGTGTTGCGTATGTGTCAGGCCTGCTTGTGCCTCAACAATAGCATTTAGCAACCTTGATATTAACTGAGGTTTGTAGTACCCCTTTCTAAGTTATTGGTCATTTAAACATTTCCCAATTAAACCTCAGAATAAATTTGCTAGATTATTTTCTCCTGTGAAGATTTACTTGTTTTCCCTCACTTTTTCAATAAAGAATTATTGATTCACATAGATAGGGAGTTGCTATATAAGACTTATGAGATTAACGGCCAATTCCTTCATTATTTGTCATTGTTTGTCAGGTTATGCTGAATAGTTCATTTTAATTTTTTGAGTACAAAGTACCAGGCCCCTAGATATGTGCTATAATGTTCAAGTACAAGCATTTGCAGGCAGTTTGTTGGCCTTGTTTCCAGTGAAAATTGGACTCAATTGGACCAAGGTGATGAGGAAATTCATTTTTGTAAATATAACCGTCTTTAATATAACAAAACTGTGTTTGAAAAAAGTCCAGAGATATGGCTTAGAGTTTACATTTAGTGGATTTATTTTAAGTCATGTATTTTGTTTTGATTCATAAATGCAAACTTCTCTTGCAAACTTACAAAGTCATTGCACTTACTTCTTTTTGCAATACAGTTGGGATATCCTGACATTTCCAGTATTCCTCAGAGTTCAAAAGTCAAGTGATGCTCCAGGACAAGCAAACAACCATCTTGGTAATCCTCTTTGGACTCTAGCTGTAAAGGTCACACATAGAGGGGTGGGTTGTTATTTGAGATTCAATGCATTATCCACCATAGAACCACCAAGGGGTTCTATTAAATAAGTCTTCTGAGAGAGGTTGTTGTGAATGCTGTTAAAGAACCAGTAAGAAAACATTAGACTGATTAGTTGAAAAGGCTGTTCCAATTACATAAGACAAAGTGCAGATGATTAAGGTTTCTGAGATTAGAAAGATTGTTTTCAAATTAATTCTCCCCACACAAGGCCTTTAATCAAATCCACTAGGAGAGCAACTTTATTGCTCGCTTAGCTAACTAGTTTTCACTTAGTTTACTTTACTTTATGAAGTAAACAGAAATAAAAAATGTATGAATTTGTGGACTTGGTTAGATTTGACTGGTATGTAAGAAATTCTGAAAACTAATAATAAATAAATAGACATTCATCAAGATCCAGAATTTAAAAATGAAATTCAACATCAGAAAATATTGTCTAAATTGTACGAAAGTATTTTTAAATTAAGTCCCTTTTAGCTAAAATGTTAAACATGCAATGTTTTAATAAAAAAAACAAGGAAGTCTCATATATAAAATGTAAGTAAACAGCTTGGTCAATAAAAGAAAAATATTAGGTGTTAGATCTTACTTTGTCAGTAAAAAATGTATCTAAAAGGTTTCTATTTGCAGCTACTACCTGTGCAAGCAGAATGAATTTCTATTATCCCTAAACAAGTATTGTGAACCAGACAAAATCATTCCAAAGGCCATAAATGGCCCATGGGCCTCCATTTGGAAACCCTGGAGTTCCACCTTTTGATTGTTTAAGATATGAAATACAATTTGTTGAGATTTTACAAGTTTTGTTTCCTAAAAGAGGCCTCCCAGTCAAGCATGCATTTTCTTAATATGCAGATTGTCCATATTTTCTTCAGTTTAATTAACTTCAGGCAATAACTGTATCTTAGTTCAGCAGCTTCACATTTAAAGATAGATCACATTACAACACTGAAGAAAAGCTGACCCATTTCTTGCTGAAAATGTGATGTTTAAGGGTTTCCTTCTTTCACAACACTAGGATTTTTGTGCAACTAAACTGTTTAGAAAAGGCTAAATGAGAAAGAACAAACAGTAGAGACGTAATAGTTGTTTACAAATTCTAATAAATTAAACACATATGCCAATTAATAAAACAGAGACCATGACCTGACCTTGATTTGAAGCTAAAACTTTTTGTTGCTTCTTGTTTCTTCTTAGCCAGAACTGACACTCTCATTTAAATTGAAATAATATTTTATTCTTACTTGTTTATGAAAACATTTAGATATTCTATCGGTGCTTTTTTTTCTACATTTCAGATAAACCCACTGAAAGGAAATGTCTCTATTGACCAAGAGCATAACGACTTAATAACATTGCAAGATAAAGATATAGATTAAGTAACGACTAATAGTTTTTACTTCTGTTGTGTTTTTAAAAACTTCACACATCTCCTGGAAGTTTCTTTGTGAGATTTAATGGGCAATTTTGATGTTGTTTCTTCTTTCAAACTTTCAGTTTGGACAAAACATACACATTAGGAGGCCCAACACTTCGATTTTGTTTATGTCTACTGCCTTGTGACCTAATGCAATAAACATTTCTCTTTTTCTTTACTATTGATGACAATATTCCCTGTTTCTTGTTGTTCCCTTCCCTTAAGCTACCGAGATTTCTGGGGGAAAAACCCAAAAAGAAACTGAAGTTGCTACAAAGAGGATTATTTTGTGATATTTGGGAACTTCTGGATGCAAAGCATGACATTACGACTTCCTGAGTTCACTTAAAAACATTTGACTAATATTCTATTTATTTACTGAATAAATAAATCCCTTTTTAGCCAGTATTGTTAACATCCTCCAATTCTTTAAACTGTGGCAAAAAAAACATCTGCATATCTAAAAATAGCAAAAAGTAAGGTTAAAAAAAGCAAAAAGTAAAACACTCAGCAGCAAAATGTTTAGTCCTTTATTGCCCTCTTTGGTTTGATACAAAGATTCATTACAAAAATACAAAAGTAGTTATTAGAAAATATACAAAATTATACAGATATTCCAAAATTAAGGGCTATAAATTTATGATGGTATTATTGATACAAACCAAAAAAATTTAACATCTATGCTAACAGAAGAAATTCCTTTCAATTTAGGATGAAATTTCTAAAATCAAATAATGTAGCTTCTCAAATATATATATATTATATTTCAGAATATTTGATAAAAGCTGAAAATTATAAATATTCTTATAAAATAAAAACAGTAAGTCCTTCAGCATTGGCAGATTTCTGTATTGAATTAACACTACAGCTTTAGTAAACATTAAGACTCAAAATTTCTTAAATTCCCTTTTATATAATTTAAAGCCATTTCTACTTTTTGATGATTTGGTTTGAGAATTTGCTCTGGATGCAAAAAAGAAAAGATTTTATGTGACATAAGCCAGAGAGTTGATAGAAGTGGTATCAAGAACGCATGTCCTTCTTTGTTGTCTTTGTGTTTCTGCTGTTGGTTAAAAAAATTAAAATAAAAACTGCAATCTGCCATCAATACATATTTTGTCAAACTGTAAAAAGGGTTCAGTATAAATATCGCACTGAATGATTGTGACTGTAAAGAAACCTGATAATTTAGTTGTGACCTGACATCTCTTATCTACGATACACTCAAAAACAGACACCCTGCTTAGATTGGCGTGCTTGTTAGAAATAAACCAGTAACAAATGCTGTTTAGTAAACAAAGATATTGAATATGTTCTCTGTAAAAGAACACTGTAAAACAGGGGTATGTTTTGAGGGTTTTTTAAAAAAAATACAACATTCTTAACTACACTGTCATGTTTTTCTAACATAGTTCCTAAGACCTGTGAAGGTTTTGTAAAGTCATCTGTTTAATGTGAGGGGTCTCATGCTATAGATCTCAATTGGTTAAAGTTTTTTCAGGATGAGTCTTTTTCTTCTTTTTCCCTCCAGCTGTCCTGCTATCATGTGTGGTCACACTGTTTGACCACATCACTTCCTGGAGAGGAGCTGGTTCTCCAGTTGCTCCAAACGGGCAGCCATAGAAGCTAGTGGATATTGTATTAAGGAGCAATAAAAGAATGCTGCAGTTTCTGCTGTGTTATAGTGCTTTGCAAAAGTGTTCAGACTCCTTAAACCTTTTCACAAATGTTGCTTATTTTTCCATTTGACTTAAGATTTCAAACCATAACTATACATAAAGAGTAACGCTTGCATGCTAAAGATTTGTTGAATTATTTTCAAAGGATATGTTTTTGTGTGAACTGATCCAGTCTGTTCATGGTGGCCTGCTGGAACTCCACCAGGTTCTCACAGGCACATGGATCTTTTACTTCAACCTCCCGAAGACTCTCCGCTGCAGACAAAATAAATAAATATATTTTAGCCATTACATTCATTATTCATTTACAATTTTGAGATTTTGAAGTAAAGGTCAACAAGTCTGTCAAATTCCAGGCTTTATATCAACTTATATACAATTTATGGTGACTTTCTGTTGTCTTATATTTTAATGCAGTCTCCTGAGAAACTGCCATGTTATAAGTTTGCCAGTAGATGGCAACAAACAACAGGGCATCTTTTGTTATTGAGTCACAGTACTTGATCTGATGGGTGAATATTGATTAGTGCATAGTGAAATAAATAAAACAGGTTTCTTTTTTTCAACTCTTCAGTTGATAATATAAAAAGCAAGTGGCAGACGTCTCACATGCTTCTGGCATAACTTCTGTTTTAGCTGAACTTCACTAACAAGCACAGGTGTTGACATTTACGTCTGTTTTAAATAGAATCAATCAGATTGTAAAACAAGATATTAAACCAAATATTTTTATTAAATTGTTCTAAGAGATTTGTTGCCTAAATCTAATCAGTCAAGAATGTTATGTTAACAACACATAGTAAAACATAAAAAAAAATTCTGAAAACAAAGCAAGGAAAAAATGATTGATTCTTGTTATTTCTAATCTTTGTGATTTTAACTTCCTCCTCATGAGGATTTGATTGTTTAGATCTTTTCCTCAACATTATGGCATTGGTTGTTTCTTTCTTTCTTATTTTTTACCTGGGCACACATTAAGTTTGAGGTTGTCTGCGATGGTGTTGATGGCACTGAAATCTGTTGTGTAATAGAAATGTTTTTCCACAGGATCAGATGCAATCTCACGCAGCTCATCTTCCACAGCTTTGCCCACACCAACAGCATACATGGTGATTCCTGCGAGCATACAGATAAACATCAACTCAAAATGTGTAGTAAATGCATTAAAATGTACAATGAATTTGAAAAATTAGCATGAACTCATAATAGGCATGAATTACATATTAGGGAGTTTTTTAATTATTTTTTTATCAGTAACTTTCAAAAACATAAACTGGGTGCACAAAACTTAATTTATTGTGAATTTCCTCAAGTTAAAATTATCTAGACAGGCTCAAATATACATGTACAGTAAATACACCCCTACCTATTTGGTTAAATGTCCAATGGCAAACAACATTTATTGTTTATAATCATTAACAAGAGTTTGGCAGAATTCAGGCTGGACATTTTAACCCTCTTATTACATAAAATGGTGGATTTTATTTATAATAGTTGGCATGCTGACTGATAAGAATAGCCTAAGCGTTTTTAACAGGGTTGAGTCTGCCATTTAAGGAAAGGACCTGCCGAGGATTAATGTTGGCCTGTCTGTGTGTCGTGCTGTGCGCCTGGAATCAATATCTTGTTGAAAGACCAAACTGTTTCAGAGTTTCAGTCATAGCTCTTGATTTAATACACAGATGTAGAATATCAAGGTAGTACTTCTAATGACGATGATGCTACCATTGCCAGGCTTTGACAGATTTTCCTGCATTTAAAATATCATCTTCACTTTTCACATCTTATTGCTGTGGCTTAATAGCTCCATCTTTGTTCATCTGATTATAAACCCTCTCTCCAGGAGGAATTTGACTTGTCCATGTAAATAGCTGCAGTAAAGCTTGAGGGTGTTCACTTTGGAGAAATGAATTTATTTTTGGTGCTTTCTCTACCAATGGATAACTTGCTTCACTGTGGACATTGCTGTTCCAGCAGTTTTTAGTTCATGGTTTGGTGGTTCCTGTATGGTCCCCGGTCATCCTGACCAATTTATTTAATTTGACAGAGAATAGTTTGGGTCATATGGGTAAAACTTGGACACGGATTGGTTTTCCAAAAGGGCAATTATTCCAAACAAACAATCTAGATGGTTTTAAAGCCAATAAAACTGGCTAGCATGATATATGATTATAAAATACTGAAGACAAAATTTTCAAACATATTGTTTAAAGTACACAAAATTTGATTAATGACCATGATGAATGTCAACCTTTTATAGATAGAAAAAACCTAATTGGTACTGACCGGCTTCTTTAGCCTTTTTGGCGTATTCGCTGATGTCATCTTGGGATCGTCCGTCTGTGAAAACCAGTCCAATGCGGGGGATGTTACGACTGGCTGGACGGGCGCCTTCTGCTTCTGAGAAGCTGTATTCCAGCATGTGCTTTAGTGCCAGACCTGTCATTGTTCCTTTTTCCATGTAGTCAACCTAAAAGTGTAGATGTTGTAAAGCCATTACACAATTCTGTTGTTATTGTTTTGCCTCTGAGTGAAGAAGATTTTAGCACATAAGGCTAATTTCACGTATTTATGCTACCTTCATGACTGCAGCTTTGATATCTTCAGCAGTGTGGTACATGTTGAGTGGGAACTCGGTCCTGACCCGGCTGGAGTACTGAACCAGACCGACTCTGGTACCATGAGCAGATACGTCAAGAGAGTCTACAACCTGAAGGGTGTCAGGAAATAAGTATGACATCAGCTACCTCTTCCCGTTTTTTTTTTCCTTTTGTTTTTCTTTCACTCCTACAGTTAAAGAAAATAATTCACAAATAAAATCTAACTACACTGTAAGAATATTTTCTTGTCACTAGGGTGGAAAATACAAATACTAAACTAATATATTTAAAAACTAAGTTTTCTTTATGTAAAATCAATATTTACATGATGCATTTGTCACAGTTTTGTGGACTGTTGATTATGAGTGTCAACACTCTGTAATACATCATATGTCAGAAAAAACATCTACCTGATTAACAAACTTTTTGACGAGCTCAAAGTTTTGAGGGCGGACACTCTTGGAGCCGTCAATCAGCAGCACCAGGTCGATGTTTGCAGACTTGCAAGCTAAAATAAATACAAGTGTTAAGAAATGAATACAAACAGATGGGTTGTGTTTGCTCTATGAAGGAGAGAACGCTGATTCTGTTCTATTTGTCCATTTTTACGGTATCTGTTAAAACATAATATGCAAAATCCTCCAAAAACAAAAGCGGTAAGGAAATATTAATCCTGAAGACAAAAACACTACTACAGTAGACAACATTTAGCACAGTGTTAAAGTATTACAGCAGTTTCAGCAGAAAACTAACTTAAAGATGCAAACAATTTTAAATAATCATAATTCATAATTATTTTAAACACTTTTCTTCATGTTAGAAAATATATTCCCCCTTAATAGGAAGGAATTAAAAAGATGACAGCTCCAACATTTAACTAGAATTTTTATTAATTGAAAAACGCCTTTTTTGGATTAGAACCTGTCTTGGTCATGCTGTTTAACAGTGGTCATGTCCTGACTCTTGTTCTCCTTCCAGAGATAGAAAATTTAAAAGATAATCCGCTCAAGCGTTGAGACTTTTTGTTCAGACATAGCTGAGCTGTTTTTCACATCAGTGCGGATTCATCTTCAACATCTCATTTATCTTCATTTCAGTTCCAGGATGTAGCTGCCCTTCTTCTTTCAGTCAGGTTCCCACCATAAATCCTAACCCTTCTATTCTTTGTTTATACCAATAAATGTTGCTCCTATATAATACCACCAATTTTCTTTAAGGGACTATTGTCGCTATTATCAATATCAATTCATCATAAAAATGTATTTCAAAATCAAAACTTGATTTAGATGTCAGCAATGCCTTGGACTCAAGCCCAGCAGCTCCATCACTAAAACGTTATAAAATACAAGAATTGTTGTACTCTGTAGTTGAAAAAGTATATTTATGCATATATTAGTCCCCATTAGTGTCATATGGACTGTGATTGTGCAACACAACAAATAATTCTGCTAATATTTATAAGAATTAAGATCAATGCAATCACATAAAAAAAAATATTTTTATCAATATGTAGCTTTAGTATTTCTGTAAAAGATAGCAATGCTACAGCCCAGTACATAGGAGGTATGCATAGGTTGACTATAGTTGTACTTATGGCATTTGTTTTAATAATAACTATATGTCATGGTTTTGCACATTTAAACTTAAATTTAAATAAATGTAGAATCAGTCAAAACATCTTTAGTATGTTCTGACAAATAAAATACATCTGATACGTTTTTTATTAATACTCTATATTATTCATTTGTGCTTTTTCTTGTTCATATCAGGTCAATATAAAGCATCTTATAATAAATCTGGTTTTCTCACTATAAGTTCCCAGTGTGTGCCAGGCTGATTTTTAAAATAATTTTCATATCTATCAATCATGTTTTTCTCTGAGGGTTGGACTTACTGCCGCATGTCTTGCCATCATCCTGAAGCAGTTGTCCTTCAGGACAGATACAGTGGTAAGATCCAGGGGTGTTTACACACTGGTAGTCACAGCCATGCTTCACCGTGTTGCACATGTCCATGTCTAAAAAATACCAATTCATTAACAATTAATCAAAAAAGATACTTAAAGAGACAAAACACATGTGGCATGTCATTTATGAGGGAAATGCCGTTGTGATAAATGATGAGACATTGACAAATAAATCCAAAAGTTATTGCAAATGAAAAACATGAGTAATACAAATTTCTAAATGAAAAAAATATTTCAACTAATAGTTATTGCAACACCAAATTAATCAAATAAAAGGACATTATAATTATTGTATTTTTCTTTCTCCCAGTAACCTCTGACTTGAAAGCGTGGCATTATTAAATTAGACATATTTCATAATAAAACATTGTTTTTCTAAGAGTTTGTTGCACACAGAAAGCATGCTTTATATTTACTGTTTCACAAAGTTGTTTTACTACTCAAAAGCGATGCAGTGGACACTTTAACTTTATCGTGTCCTGTTAGATGATCCTCCTCAGACACATTTCTCCCTTGTCTTTTCTGAAAAAGGGCTGCCTCTTTCTCAGTCAGCACTGAATCATCTTAAGTTTGGACTTTTATATATCTGCAGAAGTCCTTTGCTAACTTTACCTTATAAATTTTTTGATTGAATTAAAACCTGGACTTCTGGCAGGTGGATGAATAACTACAACGCTTGCTGGCAGATATTTCAGACAGGGGGAGTTGTGCATAAATGATGTGTGACAACTCAACCTAATCTGGTGTGTTGGACGATGCCTAAACTGACTAATATATTGTATTACTATATTTCTTTGAATCAAAGTGTCCTACATTGATGTAAAGGTTTATAAGCTAACTGGAAAACTTAATGGTTTTGTACAAATACAGGATGTTCAATTCATCCAGTGTTTGGAGGTCACTTCTGGCCATTAAAAGACCATAACAATAACACCCAAATGTCATTTTAAGATCAGAGATTAAGTTTTTAAGTTCAGAGTTGTATTGCATTTTGCTGTTGAGTCTCTCTGTTGATCAACTGTACACACATTAAACAGAGAAGAGGTTCAATTAAGTTTTGAATCTCAATTTTCAGGACAGTTAAAAGGATATGACTTACAAAGTGTAAGTTAATGCTGCTTAAAACAGCAAGAATATAAAATGATTCTACAAATGAGCTGGGAAATACAAAGGCAGAGACAGTAGTGATGAATAAATTACACTTAATCAGCAATTGGAATGCAGAAAAAGCAAATGCAAAACAAGTGGATTCACTGACTTGTACAAGTTCTCTTGTCCCTGTTGAGTTTGAATCCTTTGTTACAGTCACAGGTGAAGACGCCCGGTGCGCTGATGCAGATCTGTTCACAGTCATGTTTCCCCTCAGCACAGAGGTCAATGGCTAAAACAACACAGACATGCACATAGATGTTTTTCCAAGTCAGAGGCAACGCATTTTGAGTTTCTTTGTCAGCAAAACCAAGGACACGGTGATGTCCTTGGTTCTCAACAGACTTCTGACTGCAGAACCATCTGTTGAGATTCTCCTCCAATACAAAATATATTTTTAAGAAGTGCCAGGAATGGCAATCCTGCTTTATGATGTATAATTCCTTTTCCTCTTTTGATTTTAAGTTCAGTTTTGTTTAACTTTATTTCTTTAACTAAAACAGTGCCCATACACCTCGACAAAATTCCTCCATAATATCCTGGAATAAGAACAACAGCTAAATTGTATGTAGTCTTAAAGCAGGAACTAAAAACATAGCAAACATTCAGATTTACCCAACAAAGTATCTTGTAACACTCATAACAGTTTCATATTCAAAAGGTGACAGGAAACAAATACAAACTGATTTGTATGCCTATCTATTTAAATCTGATAGGCATAAATATTGCATATTTTAAGAAAAACCTGAGCAGCTCTTCTCATCCTCATTGAGTCTGTATCCCTTGTTGCAGTCGCAGGTGAAGATGCCCGGGCCCATGTTCACACAGACTTGTTCACAGTCATGCTTTCCCTCAGCACAGAGATCGATGGCTAAAATTAGACACAATAATTAGTTTCAAGCTGTTGTTAATTGAAACTTATTCATAAATAAATACATATGATTTCATTGCCTATAAAAAAAGAATAGCCTTGTATAATTAAATATTATGTAGCAAGAAGCATCAAGAAAAACAGTAATGGTAAGATTTAACAGAAAAAGCAATTGAAGAAGACAGAGGGGAGGATAGATTTTTTTAGTCTTTTTCTTGTTTAGTGAATGGTAAAGTCTCTATAAAATGAAACAAGAAGCCAGACTAGAACTGTAGTTAGAGATGTAAAGAGTTTTCTACCAAGATGGTGAAATTAATCTTATGATTACATTTAGAAAAACGTGGCTTGATTATTAAATGGAAACTTGGAAAAGTTTATGTTCAATAAAACCCTCTCTTAGTGTTTGTAGGCTGTTGTCTCGGATGTTGCCAATCATGCTAACCAATAAAATTATTGACAAATAAACCTGCATCAAAGCTTGGTCTACTGATCCTATCTCTAAGTTTTTATCACATTGCTCATTTTTATGTTCTAGTAAAATTTTAAGGAAGAACAATTATATGGTATCACTAGTAACATTATGGTAGGTATTTTTTCAGATATTGACAGTGGCAGTTTTATGTTCTAGATCATCTATTTTGTGGATTTTTAAAGGTCAGATTGAGCAACATCTTGGATAGTATACCTACAGTATATCTAAATATTTAATCTTGTATGTGTGTAGATGATAGAAGGATGTAAGGCCAATTATATTTATATCATCATATTTAAAGACTAGTGAGTTAGCTGATTTTGACCAATTTGACAAACATGAAATACTGAACCTTGCAACAGCATCAGATATTTTACGTTTTACACAAAATAATTAAAGAAAAATAATTAACTCCAACTTTGCTGTTAGAAAGATATAATACCCATTATCCTTGGATTTGTGTAAATATGTACATATGGCAGTGTGTATTTCTGTGGGGGCCTGACTAACGTGAGCATGTCTTCTTGTCCCCGTTGAGTCTGTATCCCTCGTTGCAGTCGCAGGTGAAGATGCCGGGGCCCGAGTAGACACAGACTTGTTCACAGCCATGTTTTCCCTCAGCGCACAGGTCAATGGCTGAATTACACACATTTATTGAGTTAAATTCCCAATCTATATTTCCATAATGTTTCTGACAAAGTAAAGTTGTCAATAAACACATAACAAGACATTTCTTACTCAAACATGGCATTTGTATTTGTACAGTTTCTTTTTTCTTCTGAAGAAGCATCATGTTAACAAGACACAAGACAAGACATAACAACAAAGGAAGACAATCCTCATTTATTGAGGATTGCTATATGAAGATCAGGATTTGATGTATGTAAAATCCAATAATGAACCAGGGAAGAAAACAGCCATAGAACTAATCAGAGCATTAAAATATCAAAGAAGAAAAGCAAATAAAAATGCCTGTTGAATGTTTTTTTTGTTAGTGTGGCCTTTTTAAAGCAAATAACAGCAGGAAAACTAGACTATAGAGTTAAAGTGAAGCATTTTTTATCAAGAGGACTAAACTGATGCTATTTTGAAGACTGTAATATTAACTAAAAGCTTACTTTTAAAGTGTCTCATACAATTTTTGTTGTTTTTAGCACAATGATGTTACACCAAAGCCAGTGGACCCGAATCCTTATCCTCAGGATGAACTGTCTGATATGTTTTAGATATGGCCGATTGTAAAAATCTTTTAAAGGATAGGTCATAAATAAATTACTGCAGAGCTTGATGGCATGCCAAGATGGTCATATAAATATTTGAGGAAGGAAAACATGCAGGACAGTGGGCCCCAAGGTCCAGGGCTTGGGACTACTGATTTTGTGATTTAAGCAGATAGCTTGGCTAATATAACAAATTATATAGTGAAACATTTAGAATTTTTAGAACTAGAAATCCAACTAATTTCTCACACTATAAACTAACATTACTGAAAATTACTTAATAGTATTAACTGATTCTTGAAAAGTTGTGTTTTCAACTTCAAGATAAGTATGACATCATCTGCCAAACATAAAATACTGAAAGTATTACTTTGTTATTTACTTGTATAACACTGTCTTCTAGACAGTGTTAATTGTACCTGCACATAATTTTGTAAGGTAAAGTTTTAGCGATCTCATTTGATAAGCAGTAAGTAAGTAAGTAAGTAATGATATTGATATTGCATGTAACCTTTCATATAAATACTAAGTGATTTTTCATCACTTAGAGAGTTTTGAAATAAAGAAACCATTTCACAAGGAGAGATTTAAAATAAGTATTTAAACGCTCATCTTTACCAGGATAACAAATTACATTTTTAGTCTGTATGCACCACAAACATACAGACTAAAAAATAGAAACATGATGTGTGCTAACTATCCTAACAAACCTTTTCATTGTTGCACAAAAATCTTGGAAGCAACAAAAGATATGTAATACTTTCCTAAGAAATAATGGAAAGAGGAAAGAAACTTTATCTTTGTTGTAAGACATAATCAACAAAAGGAATGATGTATAGATCTGTATATGTAAACATGTCTGAATATGTGTGTATTTCTGTGATGGCCTGACTAACGTGTGCAGGTCTTCTCATCCACGCTGAGTCTGTATCCCTCGTTGCAGTCGCAGGTGAAGATGCCTGGTCCCATGTAGACACAGGCTTGTTGACAGTCATGTTTCCCCTCAGCGCACAGGTCAATGGCTAAATTGCACACATTTATTGAGTTAAACTTGTTAATCATTAAGCATTATTTAAACATTTTCAAATTACTTGAAAATGTTTCCACAGTTCCAACAAGTAAAAACAATGTTTCCCATATGGCAATTTCTAACTTCCAAATAATCCCTGTATTTAAGTAAAAGCTAAATTAGTAGATTTAGTAAACCACCATTTGGAAGATCTCAAAAGCTCTCAGTCCTTGGAAAAGTATCCTACAAATTCTCCCAATAACAGGGATATTATAATATATAATATCACTGTTATTATATATTATAATATCCCTGTATAAGAATATTATAATATTCTTGGAAGTATTTAATTAATAAATAATTATGGATCACTTTTTTGAGAAAATGCAAAAATTGTGTTTCTAAATAATAGTAGTAAATATCAGCTGGAGCGATAAATGATGTCAGATGGTAAATGTCGTGTCGAAAAGCTTTCCTGATTAACGTATCCACCATTTGACTCAAATATGAAGTCTGTGTAGTAGCCTGATAGTAGACTTTAAATTTTACTTCAGGACAATAAGGGCAGAAACATCTTCAACCTTGTGATCAGATTTAAACAATGCAGGCAATTCTTTGCATTGTCAGATTTGTGTAATTCTACAAATGTCTGAAAACCTATGTATTTTTTGTGAGAAACACAAAACTGACTAACGTGTGCAGGTCTTCTCGTCCACATTGAGTCTGTATCCCTCGTTGCAGCCACAGGTGAAGATGCCCGGTCCCATGTAGACACAGACTTGTTCACAGCCATGTTTTCCCTCAGCGCACAGGTCAATGGCTGAATTATACACAATAATTGAGTTATCTTGTTGGTCTTTAAAAACAACCAAAGTGAAATAAATATAACTGTCTCGCACTTTTCAAGTTAAAAAAAAAAAATCAAAACTCAAATTTGTGTTGTCAAGACACAGCTCCAAATTTGCCTATAAAATGAGGGCAGGTTGACATTTTTTACACAGTTTTTCAAATTTAATTTATAGTTTTCATAAATAATAACAGTATAAAATGTATTAGCTGGGTTGATTGTATTGTATAGGTTAAAATCTGTGGGTCGACTAACGTGTGCAGGTCTTCTCATCCGCGTTGAGTCTGTATCCCTTATTGCAGTCGCAGGTGAAGATGCCGGGGCCCGAGTAGACACAGACTTGTTGACAGTCATGTTTTTCCTCAGCACACAAGTCAATGGCTAAATAACAAACATTGAGTCAATTAAATTTGTTTTCTGCAGCTGTTTTATCAGCCTTCACAAACTATTTCTTATTATGAAATAATTTATGAAGGACTTGCTGAATCTAGTAAATAATATGTGGTATATCTAAGCTGGTTTTTTTTCAATTGGCAGTATAATAATTCATGTTTTCAAACTGAAGCAAAACAAATTCCATCTTAGTTGCAAGACAGGTCATTTACATAAGCTTGCATCAAGATATATTGTAAATCCCAGTGTCTAATTTTTGTTGAGTTCACAACAGTATCAGATTGAATATTTCATAACTTCTACTTAATCCCTTAAATAAAGCTTATCTCACCATGTGTCATAGGATTTCCTATACTTAAATAAGAGATTTGCATTTTTCCTTTGAAAATTGATTACAACTGTATGTGACATGTTTTCAGGTAAAATAAGTGTGATGTCTTTAAACTCTCCTGGAAAACATTTCAACGATTACAGTGACATGTGGAAGCTGTTCAGTGGCATATAGTCTAAGTTTCAAAATTAACAGTGGGCAAAATATAAGTAAGTTTAACTTTGTTGTTGAATCCTTTTCCCTAGATATGTGTATCTGTAAAAGTGTAAGCAGGTGTATTTTTGTGAGGGCCGGACTAACGTGAGCAGGTCTTCTCGTCCCCGTTGAGTCTGTATCCCTCGTTGCAGTCGCAGGTGAAGATGCCGGGGCCCGAGTAGACACAGACTTGTTCACAGTCATGTTTTCCCTCAGTGCACAGGTCAATGGCTAAATTGTAAACATTTAAGTTAAATGTACCGCTTATGTAACCATTTATTTCTAAAACCTTTAGCAATAGTAGAGAAATTTACTCTCAAACAATAAAATAAAAGCAATATATTTTGCAGTCTCACACATTATAGGTACAAGGAGGGTATATAAAGGAGCTCATCTAAATATTCAGGCTTTTATGTCTTTGTTAAAAAATGGTAGTTATTAATTATTATCTGGATGAGTCATCCACTGAATTTGATTTTTTTAAAGCTATGGTGAAAAACAGTTGCATTCATACAGTATCAGTATTCAACTATCTATAGATAGTAAAAAAATCATTTTAAAAAAATGACACTAGCTTCAATCTGTTGATTTTATGTGAGCATATTTGCATATCTTTATATATAAGAATTGTTTAGAAATATTGACTAACGTGCACAGCTCTTCTTGTCCACATTGAGTCTGTATCCCTCGTTGCAGTCGCAGGTGAAGATGCCCGGACCCATGTAGACACAGACTTGTTCACAGCCATGTTTTTCCTCAGCGCACAGGTCAATGGCTAAATTATACACATTTATTGAGTTAAATTGGTCATGTATTAAATCTTGCTTTTTTTGTTTGTTTTTTCAACTGAAAACACACTGTGAGAACAGCCCTCAAACATGGTAAAATACATCTAATCATCTGTTTCACATATGCAATCATCAGTAACCTCTAAGTACCCCCTGTACTCCAGTTGTTATAAATCAGAATAGTTGACAATCTGTCATTGAAAACACATTTTTCTCTTAACAATAATTACATGGTACTCAGTCTTTGAAGATCTGTGTGACTTAAAAACAAATGTGGTAAGTCTTGGGTTTCCAAAACGTCTTACATTGTCTTAATTTTATTGTCTAAATACTCCTGAGATCCAGGTGTTTGCCTCAATGCATCTGTAAATGAGTGCATGTGAAGAGGACATGCACATGAACAAAAACACCAGATGGGCATGTCTGAGTTTTATAGCTGTTAAAATATTCTGTATTTGCTGTTCAAAAGGTTCATATTGGTTTCAGATTGAATTGTATGTAACTTTCTTTTAAGGAAGTACATATTTTCAAAAGTAATAGTTGTTAGTGCCATGA
Source organism: Xiphophorus maculatus (assembly GCF_002775205.1). Lineage (NCBI taxonomy): Eukaryota > Metazoa > Chordata > Actinopteri > Cyprinodontiformes > Poeciliidae > Xiphophorus > Xiphophorus maculatus. The sequence continues at coordinate 10,781,063 of NC_036462.1, read as the reverse complement.
TGGTTCTGACATGAGTGTGAGAGTATACCAGATGCAAATACACTGGATTTCTTGTTTATAGTATATTGTGTTGTGCCAAGAAGATAATTATAATAATGAAAAGTTGTTTGCTAACATTTGTGGAGTGGTGGAAATGTATTAGGAACGCAAACAAATGCTTATGGAAATGGCAGCTATACAATGTTAATTGTCATCATTTAACCTCACTTCATCAGATTAACAGGGACAGGGCAAGTGCTGCTACAGCCTGGCATAATTTTGAGTTTGCATCAAGTTATAGCAAGAAGCAAGAGAAATTCAGCAAAGCATTTATGATTTGCATGAAGCCAGCCAGAAAATGAATATTTCAGCATTTGATTTAGAGCTTTAAATCCATTTGATGTTTCAAACTGCATGGTCCACTGCTAATTACAAACAAAATCCAGGTTTGGGTTATACTGGAACTATTCTATTTATTGTCACTTTAGTGGCTAATATTACTAATTTCAAAGCTAATTAAACTAACATGAACTTTCTCCAGGAGCATATATAATCTTGAATGGTCAAGTAATACTGCAAGTATTCATAAAATGATTTCAACTGTGGCAGCTTGATGAACTCAAATCCTTTTTACAGTTCCATTTACAGTTTACTCAAACAAGTAAAACTACCCAACTGAATAAAACATTTTTTTTAAGCAAAACTTAGAAAATACCAATTTTCCATTTCAATAAAAATTTGTTTGACATGAATTCATGCAAACAAAATCTTGATTATTCTAAAAATAGCAGTTTATTTTGCATGTGTCACACTGGAACATGTAAAGACAGTGAGGTTTGTGTGAGTGTGTGAGACTAACGTGAGCATGTCTTCTTGTCGTCATTCAGGTGGTAGCCTTGGTTACAGTCACAGGTGAAAGAGCCAGGTGAGCTGATGCAGATCTGTTGGCAGTTATGCTTTCCCTCGGCACACAGATCAATGGCTGACAAACACAAACAAACACACAGAAACATAATGAAAAAATCATAGATTAAATTTACAAGTTTGACATTTAGCAGATCTTTTAGTAGAATAGCCAGTTGTACTTTCTCCAATAAATGATATTTGCTTTGCTTCTAGAGTACTTGTATGTGTTACTTAGTACGCATTTATTCCACAGATGCAATTACAGGACGAATATAAAAAATATTCTATCTTGATCTGAAAAAGCAAGTGTGTCTCTTGCTTGGTAATATTTTTACCTGAGCATGTCTTCCCATCAGCATTGAGCCTGTATCCAGGCAGGCAGTGGCAGGTGTAGGATCCTGGGGAGCTTTCACAGAGATGCTCACAGCCGTGTTCAGACTCCAGACACAGATCTATACCTGCAGCATAGTTCAGGCCAAAGTCAACCCTCATCATAACAACTGAACTATTTGCTTTGCAATGTAGTCTAATACATGTGTCCAATACAAAATCTAGAGATGACATTATCATGCATATTAAATTAACCTAATATATTGTAATTCTGACGCTTTATTGGTTGAACTGTTGCAGTCACTGTTACAAAAATCTGCAATATATTATGCCAATAAAATAATACTATTATAATAACTTCTCTACAGGTACATTGAGCACCTAATCACCTTCACTCCACCCTTTTTAATATATTTTTGATCAAATCCCTGATTACTTTTGTGTAAAGATTATCCCAGGTTACTTTCTACTCCTTTCTTCCATTTAATAAAACTGCTATATACTTTCAGAGTAACCGTTCTGTTTGGAAAAGCTGATGGAAGTGGAAATACACTGCTCAAAAAAAATAAAGGGAACACTTAAACAGGTGTTTAACACTTAAAGTGTTCCCTTTATTTTTTTGAGCAGTATATGAAGGGAAACACATAGTCTGGTATGAAGGATATGAAAACATTTAGCAGAGAGATGGGAATTTTTTATCTTCAGGGTAAACATTTATTGTTTGTCAATTGCATAAATGTTATTTTGACCCAGCTAAATCCAGCTGCAAGACATTGTCACAATAGCTGGCTACAAGATAACTTCAAAAAACTGTAATCCATTTGTTGAATTAAATGTGAAGGCCAGGCTCAGATGGGACTTTTTATGAAAACATGATCTGAAATCCAGGGAAATTCTGGAAAGTCATTCCAGAATTCAGGTAATTTATGAGCTCCAAAGGTAGTCAAAATTGTTCTGAGTCAGAGTTTTACATTCCAGCAAAAATATAAAAATTTTTTTTACAGTTTATGCTAAGTACTGAAATAATAGGAAAAGATCAAGTGTTGAACCTAACTTGGTCAAGAGCAGTTTAAAGAACATTTTCTTGAAACTTCACATTTGTGCGATGGTTTTTTTTTTTCAGCAGTATTACCACAGAGCTTGTCCTGGAACTGCAGTCCAAACTGGTAGATAAGGTCAAACCTCTCCACCAGGAAGACATGGTCTTCGAAGGGCGGGGAGGCCATGGCTCTTAGTGATGTCATGTCAGCTCTGGCCACTCCCACTGCATAGATCTCAATGCCTCTTTCTCTGGCCTCAGCCGCCACCTCCGCCACACGGTCCTGAGGACGTCCATCTGTCACAATCACAGCCACGTTGGGGACCTAACAAGAAAGAAAATCATTAGCTCGCTACCGTTGAATTGACTATTGGTAAGCTCTCTTTTGCTAAGAGCATGTTTTCTTACATCACAGATATTATATTGCTAAATTTAGATAACAGTTTTATGCCTTCCATACCAAAAATATTGATGAACTCCCCAAAGTTTAGTCAAAAAATTAAGATTTCTAGTACTTTATTTATTATTTTTCTGATAAATACAATTTTTGGACCTCATTTGTATCAGTTGTGAAGGTCTTCAACCAAATCAGCCTGTCAAATAAATAGGAACAAATTGACTTCAGACAGCAGTTTGCACACCTTTGGCCTATCTCCCTGTCCAGGACTGAAAGCTTCATTCATCAGGTATCTGATGGCGAGGCCTGTCATGGTGCCCTGAGCCAGTGGAACGATCTCATCGATGGCTTTCACCATGTTTTCCAGCTTGCTGTGTGTCTTGAGGGAGAACTCACTGCGAACCTGAGCACAAAGAAGGTGACTGTTGACAGCAACATAAGCAAACTGCTCATAGTTTTCACAATTCATCTGAAAGAAGATCTACAAATTAAATAAACTACCAAAGACATTTTTTGTACACTATGAAAAAATAACTGGAAATGGTTTGGATGATGACTGCAAAAAGTACCTGGCTGGAGTACTGAACAACTCCCACTCTTGTGGTGTCTAGTCCAATGTCCAGTGTGTTCAGGATGTCGATCAAGAACTTCCTCATTGTCTCAAACTCATGTGGTCTTACGCTGCGGGAGCTGTCGATGAGGAAGACTAGATCCACCGGGCCAGACTTACATTTCTGATTAGGACCTGAGACATGGGTCACAAGAAAACACTGTTAAGATAGTTAATAGAACAAATGACTAATGTCTTGAACTCGAAAGCAGGAAATATGTGAGTACACTTATTCTATGTGAATAAATGAGCACCAGCAAATTTTGACCTTTCATCTCCAGAGTCCCTCTCCTGCCCACTTCAGCTGGCCAGCTTGATTTTATGAGCAGTAGGGCTTTGATATTGAGAAAATAAATAACCACACTATAATAGTTGAAAGTTATTATAGAAAGTTACAATGAGAATACTGTAATTAGCTCACATTTTCCTCACTCTTCTCCTTATTTTATAATCATCAGATTTCCCACCACTTTGTATGAGCTTTTTTAACTGGAATCTGCTATTTTGTTTTTTGACGTTGATTCGATATTGGATTTCCATTTTCGTCAACAATTTATCTCAAACTGTTTAAATAGATATAACATATTGATTTGACTTGTGATTTGCAATAAGACTCTTTTAAAGTAGTTGCTGTTTGCAACATCAGTAATTCATTATAAGACTTATTTGCAAACTAATATTTGCTCCACACTGTTAGAGTGAGGTTTGATAAAACAATAGATTATTTTCAGACCAGGCAGCATTGGGAAGCTCACTTAAGACTTACAACACCTAACCTTACTTTTCCCTGGCTCCAGCTTTCACTGGGCATCTGTTTTCATCTTTCATATTTGACTCACTTTCATGTCGTAACATCATCATGGTTCAAACACACTGCAGTCATGAATGAGTTTTTGATGAGCCTATGTTTTTGTAGCAGATTTATAAGCTGGAATGGGACTGTTTGATTAATGTGCATCCAGAGTTTCAGCCCAGGAGCTGAGCTTAAACTGGAAATAACAACCAGAGAGACACAGTGGTCAGTGTAAAAAGCCATGTGGGACTCATGGAATCTTTCTTTAGTCTCGAACAGACGTGCGCAATGAAAAAGTGTTTAAGCACCTTAGTGATTCTATTGTCTGGCCATGAACATGAAGTGAATAGCAGCTGGAATGTGAATTGACTGTTTAAAAGTCATTTTAATGTAAATCATGAGTCCCATTAAGATTTGTTCCCACTGTGAGTAACAAAAATGTCAAAAACTTAAAGATGACATTCAGTTGATGTTTACAGCCTAATATTTCTCCTAGTAAAGGCAGACAGACTGACCTGATTTTGGTCTGGCGGTGGTGAAGACGACAAGAGTCAGAAAAATGAAGACACTCAGTCCTCTGAGGTTTCCCATCTTCACTCTAAAGGTCACAATTTTGTAGAAAGTTCACCCACAGCTGCAGCTGGTTCCACTGGATAAGGACCAAACTGTAAAGATGAGAGTTGGTGGTTCAGTCAGAGGTAAAGCAGACAGACAGACACATGAGCCAAAGTTTAAGGTGCATCTTAAGCAGTCATTGTGAAATGTCAAAGAAACCTTAAAAGGTTCAGACCAAAAATACCTGAATTAATGATCTAGGTTAAATACAATGGCAATGTTCGCAGTAATTTCTACTTTAAGGAGATTACTACAACAACAACTACTACTACTACTACTTATACTACTGCAAATACTAATAATGTTTAACTTCAATGTTGGGTGTGTTAAGCTGGAACTACCTGCTTAAAACCATAAAGACTGATAAAGGCAGTTAACATCAATCTATCATTCATCTCAGGAAAAACATTATTTCTAAAGTAATGATTTTCTAAGCTTATTTCTCAGTTTACAGATAGTCAATGACAAATAGTAATCACAGAGAGTTTAGAAAGAAACTCTATTTAAAAAGACACAAGGCCAAAGACAGTTTCTTAGAGTAGCACTAAAAATGATAGTTTTCCAGATTTACTGATGTTTGTTGTACTCACAGAAACGCACAAACGTGTGTGCAAACAGAAGAGTTACAAGCTGATGAGTACAATAGACATTACTCTTTAAGATGAGAGTACTTGCCTAATCTCTAGAGGGGCTGCTGCCTAAAACCAACAATCGCCTGAGCGATAGACAGAGTACACCCTGGGCAGATCAGGGTCCGTCGTAGAGAAACATGAAGCATTATATAGAACCATGCAGACACTCACACCTAAAAACAATTAACATTGGCCAGTCAACCAAACATACATGCTCTAAAATGTGGGAGAATGCCAGCGTACTCACAGAAGACCCAGAACATTTCTCACACACTGGGATCATATTTTGACTTTCTCTCAGTGGTGTTACCAACAGATTCACCCTTTAGCTCAACACATTTATTAACTCTCTGCCCCAAACTTTAATTTGCAGCATCTACTTATATTTTTATAGAACTCATTTTCTTTTTGCCAAATTCTTAATAAAACAGCTTGATTTACCAATTGTTCTGTATAACCAGCGTGGCTATCATAAAAACAGGCTTTCACATTTAAAAAACACTTTATTTCCTTGACTGATTATCATGCAGCGATGCATTATTTGAAGATATTATCCTGTTCTGCTTCATTTCATTCGTTGGTGCTGAACACAGTGATTAGTGAGGAAAAAGGATTCCTGCAGAATTCTCCCCTTTGTGTTCCTAATGGCTCTGGCAGGCTTGTGTTGCAGTGGGACATTCCAGTCCTTCCCTATCATAAACCACTTGGTTGGAAACATCTGGTGAAGGTGCACAGCAGTTCCTGCTAATAGAAGGCTGTGGAGGAACACACACAAGTGTCTGACCTGCCTGTGTGTCTGTCAGTAACCCTGTAGGCTATCAGCTCGGCAGCAAAGGGGTAACGATAATGTCTGGAATGTGTTTATGTTCATGGAACCTGGTCAACTCAAACAGGCAGCATGAAAGCCACCTCTCTGTTTTTAGGTCCACAGAGACCATCCTGTGGGAGTTAATCTCTTTCAGACTGGTAGACAGAAACTGGAGTCATCCTGAGCTCAGATCAGAGTCATGAGTCAACAGATGTAGCAGAGCACAAAGGAACGTTTCTCTGCTTTTTGTCTCGTCTTTCTCTGAAGCATCTGTTCTTTCTCTCTGTGCCTACTTTCTCTCTCCTCCTTCAGTCTTGTCATTATTTTTTATTTTTACAGGAGCATCTCTGTGGTTAGTGGAAGGCCAGCCAAACATCTGGAGTACATTCCTTATGCTTTTAAATATATGTTGCAACA